>NW_015439938.1:36438-41612 GCF_001577835.2 Coturnix japonica | reverse complement strand
GGGGGGGGGACACATTAAAGTCACATCAGGGGGGAGTTGGGGGGGGGGGCATATATTAAAGTCAATATATGGGGAGATGTGGGAGGAATGAATGAGATCTCGGCTGTGGAGGGGGGGATGATTAACATAAGTGTTAATTGGAGAGGGATTTATTTGCCAAGCGTTAATTTGACGAATGGGTGAATGTTAAATAGGAAAGGACAGATGTTTTATGAATGGACAGATGTTATTTTATGAATGGGTGAATGTTAAATAGGAAAGGACAGATGTTTTATGAATGGACAGATGTTATTTTATGAATGAACAGATGTTTAGTACGGAAAGGCGGGCGTTATTTTATGAATGGACAGATGTTATGAATGGATGGACGTTATATATGAATGGACAGGCATTTTATGAATGGATAGACGTTACATACGGAAGGACAGGCACTATTTTATGAATGGACAGAGGTTAAATGTGAATGGACAGATGTTTTATGAATGGACAGATGTTACATATGAATGGACAGGCATTACTTTATGAATGGATGGATGTTATATGTATGGAAAGACAAGCATTTTATGAATGGACACACAGTAAATATGAATGGACGGATGTTTTATGAATGGACAGATGTTACATATGAATGGACAGGCGTTATATGAATGGATATTATATATGAATGGACAGACAAATGGACAGACATTATATATGAAAGGACAGGCATTATTTTATGAATGGATGGATGTGATATATGAACAGACAGGCATTTTATGGACAGATGTTAAATATGAATGGACAGGCATTTTATGAATGGAAAGACATTATATATGAACAGACAGGCATTTTATGAATGGACGGATGTAATATATGAACAGACAGGCATTATTATATGAATGGATGGATGTAATATATGAATAGACAGGCATTATATGAATGGACGGATGTGATATATCAATAGACAGGCATTATATGAATGGATGGATGTAATATATGAATAGACAGGCATTTTATGAATGGATGGATGTCATATATAAATGGACAGGCATTTTATGAACGGATGGATGTGATATATGAATAGACAGGCATTATATGAATGGATGGATGCTATATATGAACAGACAGGCATTATTATATGAATGGATGGATGTAATATATAAATGGACTGGCATTTTATGAATGGACGAATGTGATATATGAATAGACAGGCATTATTATATGAATGGATGGATGTTATATATGAACAGACAGGCATTTTATGAATGGACAGACGTTATATATGAACAGACAGGCATTTTATGAATGGACGGATGTTATATATGAATAGACAGGCATTATATGAATGGATGGATGTAATATATGAATGGACAGGCATTATATGAATGGATGGATGCTATATATGAATGGACAGGCATTTTATGAATGGAAAGACACGATATATTAACAGACAGGCATTTTATGAATGGAAAGACACGATATATTAACAGACAGGCATTTTATGAATGGACAGACGTTATATATGAACAGACAGGCATTTTATGAATGGATGGATGTAATATATGAACAGACAGGCATTATTATATGAATGAATGGATGTGATATATGAATGGACAGGCATTTTATGAATGGACAGATGTGATATATGAACGGACAGGCATTATATGAATGAATGGATGTGATATATGAACAGACAGGCATTTTATGAATGGACAGACGTTATCTATGAACAGACAGGCATTTTATGAACGACTGGACGTTAAACATGAATGGACAGGCATCATTTTATGAATGGACGGACGCGATTCCGATGGCTTCCACCACCACCCGACGGAGCGAAGGCCGCTTTATTCCGGTCCAAACGAGTCTGAACAAACATGCAGAGGGGTTGGGGGGGGGGTTGTAAAGGGGGGGGGGGGGGGGGGGTGGGAATTGGGGAGGGGGTTTTGCTCCGTCGTAGCACCGCAGTTCACAGCTCAGCTTCGCCGCTGCAATAAATACTCTGCATCTAAACCAGCGGTGGGGGAAGAAGAAGGGGGGGGAGGATGGGGATAAAGGGGGTTAAAGGGGGGGGGTCTTCCAACGTGGACCCCCCTCCTCAGCTTCAGGTGATGCAGCGACGGGATGGGAGAGGGTGGAAGAAGCGACGTCGTCTTTGCCAACGTTCTGGAAGGTTCTGCCATCCCATCCTTCATTCATCGTCATCAAAACCTTCATCCCCATCGTCAGGAGCCTCCAGGAAGGTATTGAGATATGAAACGAGCTTTTAGTTTCTTCTTTATTTCCCCTCTTTCTTGCTTATTTTTGTCTTGTTTTCAAGCACTGGAAGTGAAGTCCCTATAGGAGAACGTGGGGTCGAAGTGGGTCGCATCCTTCCTTCCTTCTTCCTTTCCCTTCTTTCCTTTCTTTCTTCTTTCCTTCCTTCCTTCCCTCCTTCCTCCCCTCTTTGGCCCTTCACTCCGTGCGCAGGATGATGTGGATCCCTGACTCTGTGAACACGGGGCCGCTCATCTCACCCGCCCTCAAAGCAAACGAAGCGTCTTCGAAGGGTTTCTGCATCTGACCTGGAAGGGGGGGGGGAAAAGGGGGATAAAAAGCAAGGAGGATGCATAGAAAAGGGCCAGAGATCCTCCTAAAGAGATAGATCCCGAGCAGAGAGGTGAATAGTGTAATTAATGGCCTGTTGCTGGTTGATGAGGGGAGAGATTGGGGTTGGGAAGGGGAGGAGATGGGGAAGGGGAAGGGAAGAGGAAGAGGAAGGGGAAGGGAAAGGATGAGAAGGGAAAGTGGAAGGGAAAGGGAAGGGATGGGAAGGGGAAAGGGGGAAGGAAGGGATGGGAAGGGAAAGGGAAAGAGAAAGGGATGGGAAAGGGAAGGGAAGGGAAGGGGAGGGGAGGGGAAGGGGAAGGGGAAGGGATGTGAAGGGGAAAGGGAAGGGGAAAGGGGGAAAGAAGGGATGGGAAGGGAAAGGGAAAGAGAAAGGGATGGGAAGGGGAAAGGGAAGGGAAAGGGAAAGGGGAAGGGGAAAAAGGGAAAGGGGAAGGGAAAGGAAGGGATGAGAAGGGAAAGGGAAGGGATGGGAAGGGGAAAGGGAAGGGGAAAGGGGGAAGGAAGGGATGGGAAGGGAAAGAGAAAGAATGGGGAAGGGAAAGGAAGGGGAAGGGAAAGGGAATGGTAAAAGGGAAGGGGAAAAAAAGGGGAAGGGAAAGGAAGGGGAAGGAAGGGATGGGAAGGGGAAAGGGGAAAGGGGGAAGGAAGGGATAGGAAGGGAAAGGGAAAGAGAAAGAATGGAGAAGGGAAAGGAAGGGGAAGGGAAAGAAAGGGGAAGGAAGGGAAGGGAAAGGGGAAGGGAAAGAGGAAGGGAAAAGGGAAAGGAAAAGGGAAGGGAAAAGGGAAGGGGAAGGGGAAGGGGAAGGGGAAGGGAAACTCACCACGTCCGAAGGCGCCCAGATCTCCCCCAGCCTTTGCTGAGCTGCAGTCACTGAACTGGGAAGCGAGAGATTCAAAATCCTCTTCTCCTGATTTGATCTTCTGGATGTAACCTGAGAGAGAAGGAAGTGATGGGATGAGGGGGAAGGAGAGGGGGGAAGGGGGGGGAAAAAGGGGGGGTGAGTGATGGAGTGAGAGGGGGAGGAAGAGGAGGAAAGAAGGAGGGAAGAGAGGGGAGAAGGGGGGAGGAAGAAGGGGAGGGAGAAGGGGAGAAAGGGGAAAGGAAGGGGGGGAGGAAATGGGGGAGGAGGAAGGGGAAGAAGGGGGGGAAGAAGGGGGAGGAAAGAGAGAGGAAGAAGGGGAGGAAGGGGGGAAGGAAGGGAAGAGGAAGGGGGAGGAGGAAGAGGGGGAGGAAGAGGAGGGAGGAAGGGGGGGAAAGGGGGAGGAAGGGAGGAGGAAGAAGGAGGAGGAAAGGGGGGAGGAAGGGGAGGAGGAATGGGGGGAGGAATGGGTGGAAGGGGGAGGAGGAAGAGGAGGAGGAAGAGGGGGGAGTAAGAAGAGGGAGGAAGAAGGGAGGAGGAAAGGGGCGAGGAAGAAGGGGAAGGAGGGGGGAGGAGGAAGAGGGAGGAAGAAGGGGAGGAAGAGAGGGGGGAGGAAAGGGAGAGGAAGGGGGGGGAAAGGAGGAAAGAGGAGGGGGAATGGGGGAGGAACAGGGGGGAGGAAGAAGGAGAGGAAGAAGGGGAAGGAGGGGGAAGGAAGGGGAGAGGAAGAGGAAGAAGGGGAGGAAGAAGGGAGGAAGGAGAGGAAGGAGAGGGGGAAGGGAAACGGGCACCCCCATCACCTCATTGGCTGCCACCACAACACACTGGGCCCCCACTCCCCTTCCAGGACCCAACAAGGTCCATTCATTCCATTCATAAACTCCCCACTGATGAGTTCCTGGTCCATTCATTAACTCACCATTGATAAGTTCCAAGGCTTCATTACCTCCCTTCCAGGACCCACCAAGGTCCATTCATTCCATTCATTAACTCACCATTAATGAGTTCCATCAGACCCCATCTGCCTTCCAGGACCCAACAAGGTCCATTCATTCCATCCATTAACTCACCATTGATAAGTTCCAAGGCTTCATTACCTCCCTTCCAGGACCCAACAAGTTCCCACTCAGTCCATTCATTAACTCACCATTAATGAGATCCAAGGCTTCATTACCACCCTTCCAGGACCCACCAAGGTCCATTCATTAACTCCCCATTAATGAGTTCCATCAGACCCTACCTCCCTTCCAGGACCCAATAAGGTCCATTCATTCCATTCATAAAATCCCCATTGATGAGTTCCATCAGCCCCCATTCCCCTTCCAGGACCCAACAGGGTCCATTCATTCCATTCATAAACTCCCCATTGATGAGTTCCTGGTCCATTCATAAACTCCCCATTGATAAGTTCCAAGGCTTCATTACCTCCCTTCCAGGACCCACTAAGGTCCCTCAGTCCATTCATTAACTCACCATTAATAAGTTCCAAGGCTTCATCAGCCCCCACTCCCCTTCCAGGACCCAATAAGGTCCCTCATTCCATTCATAAACTCACCATTGATAAGTTCCAAGGCTTCATTACCTCCCTTCCAGGACCCAACAGGGTCCACTCAGTCCATTCATTAACTTACCATTAATGAGTTCCATCAGCCCCCACTCCCCTTCCAGGACCCAACAAGGTCCATTCATTCCATCCATTAACTCACCATTGATAAGTTCCAAGGC
>NW_015439938.1:26231-28733 GCF_001577835.2 Coturnix japonica | reverse complement strand
ACTCCCCTTCCAGGACCCAACAAGGTCCATTCATTCCATCCATTAACTCACCATTGATAAGTTCCAAGGCTTCATTACCTCCCTTCCAGGACCCAACAAGGTCCCTCAGTCCATTCATAAACTCACCATTGATGAGTTCCATCAGACCCTACCTCCCTTCCAGGACCCAACAAGGTCCATTCATTCCATTCATTAACTCACCATTAATGAGCTCCATCAGCCCCCACTCCCCTTCCAGGACCCAATAAGGTCCATTCATTCCATCCATTAACTCACCATTGATGAGTTCCAAGGCTTCATTACCTCCCTTCCAGGACCCAACAAGGTCCATTCAGTCCATTCATTAACTCACCATTAATGAGCTCCATCAGACCCTACCTCCCTTCCAGGACCCAATAAGGTCCCCTCAGTCCATTCATTAACTCACCATTGATAAGTTCCATCAGTCCCCATCTCCCTTCCAGGACCCAACAGGGTCCATTCATTCCATTCATAAACTCCCCATTGATGAGCTCCATCAGCCCCCACTCCCCTTCCAGGACCCAACAGGGTCCATTCATTCCATCCATTAACTCACCATTGATAAGTTCCAAGGCTTCATTACCTCCCTTCCAGGACCCAACAAGGTCCCTCAGTCCATTCATTAACTCACCATTAATGAGTCCCAAGGCTTCATCAGCCCCCACCTCCCTTCCAGGACCCAATAAGGTCCCCCTGGTCCATTCATTAACTTACCATTAATGAGATCCAAGGCTTCATTACCTCCCTTCCAGGACCCACCAAGGTCCATTCATTCCATTCATTAACTCACCATTAATGAGCTCCATCAGCCCCCACTCCCCTTCCAGGACCCAACAAGGTCCCCCTGGTCCATCCATTAACTTACCATTAATGAGCACCAAGGCTTCATTACCTCCCTTCCAGGACCCAACAAGGTCCCTCAGTCCATTCATTAACTCACCATTAATGAGTTCCAAGGCTTCATCAGCCCCCATCTCCCTTCCAGGACCCAATAAGGTCCCTCAGTCCATTCATAAACTCCCCATTGATGAGTTCCTGGTCCATTCATAAACTCCCCATTGATGAGTTCCTGGTCCATTCATAAACTCCCCATTGATGANCCCCATCCCCCCATAGGAAGGACCAGCCCCGTTACCCCAAAGGTTCCGCCGTGTCCCGCTCGGTCTGGGAGCAGCGAACGATCGAGCTGCGCAGACAGAACGTGCTGGCGGGTCGGGAGGCGCCGTACGGAGACCTGGACCGGGACGAGCGTTGGAAGCTGCCGTACAACCGGAACCGAACCGACGTTACGACCCACCTGGACCGACCCCTGGTGGTGGAGAACCGGAATAACAACACCAACAAGGCCCGGCCCGGGGAACCGGCACCGAACGAACCGAGATTCGCCGCCCCGCGTTATAACGATGAGACCCGACGGCGGAACCGGTACATGGAACCGAGCGGAACCGACCCCGAACCGAACCCTCAGAACGACGGGAGGCGGCCCCGGAACCGGGAAACCGAGCGAGGATACAAAGAACGGCGGCACCGGAGCCGGGACGGGACGGTCGGGTCGCCCCAAACGGAACAACGGCGGCACCGGGGGCACCGGAAGGGGGGGGAGGATGGAGACGAGAGGAGACAACGGCACCGGGACGGGAACAGAACCGGAACCGGAACCGGAACCGGAACCGGGACCGGGGATGGGGGAGAACGAGGGGACGGGGAGCGGAGGAGGCGGCACCGACACGCGGCGGGCGGAGGGTTCGACGGGGACAAACGGGACGACAAGGAACGACGGCACCGGAGGCGGCGGTGAGAGCGGGGCGGGACCGAGACACGGCGGGGGCGGGACCGAGACACGTTAATGCCCGTTAGTGCCCGTTAATCCCGTTAGTGCCCGTTAATGCCCGTTAGTGCCCGTTAATGCCCGTTAATCCCGTTAATGCCCGTTAATCCCGTTAATGCCCGTTAGTGCCCGTTAATGCCCGTTAATCCCGTTAATGCCCGTTAATNATGAGTTCCTGGTCCATTCATAAACTCCCCATTGATGAGTTCCTGGTCCATTCATAAACTCCCCATTGATGAGTTCCTGGTCCATTCATAAACTCACCATTGATAAGTTCCAAGGCTTCATCTTTGGTCCTGGTGATCTTTTCCTGCCTCCACGATGACGGGCGCCGTGATTGGTTGTGTTTGACCAGCAGGTGAGAACAACGAACTTTCATTGGTTCCCCTGGACCGTTACGGCCCGAACCGCCGCCGCTCGGACGCTCCCATTGGCTGGCGTTGGTGATGTGGTTGAAGTAATAGACGCGGCCTGGAAGGAAAGGTCATTAACCCCCATTAACCCCATTAAACCCCATTAAACCCCATTACCCCCCATTAATCCCCATTAACCCCATTAACCCCCATTAACGCCTATTAATGCCCATTAATGCCCATTAACCCCATTAACCCCCATTACCCCCATCCCCATTAACCTCCATTAAATCCCATTAA
>NW_015439938.1:22163-26004 GCF_001577835.2 Coturnix japonica | reverse complement strand
CCCGTTAATGCCCGTTAATCCCGTTAATGCCCGTTAATGCCCATTAATGCCCGTTAATCCCCGTTAATGACCGTTAATGCCCGTTAATGCCCGTTAATCCCGTTAATGCCCGTTAATCCCATTAATCCCTGTTAATCCCGTTAATCCCGTTAATGCCCGTTAATGCCCGTTAGTGCCCGTTAATGCCCGTTAATGCCCGTTAATCCCCTTTAACCCCCTTTAACCCCATTAACCCCATTAATCCCATTAACCCCATTAACCCCATTAACCCCATTAACCCATTTAACCCCATTAATCCCATAGTGAGACCCACGTCCCTGCTGCCCCCACAGGGGTCTGGTTCTGAGCCCCATTAACCCCCTTTAACCCCTTTAACCCCATTTAATCCCCCTTTAACCCCATTAACCCCATTAACCCCCTTTAACCCCATTATCCCCATAGTGAGAACCACGTCCTGGTCTCCGCCCCCACAGGGGTCTGGTTCTGAGCCCCATTAATCCCCTTTAACCCCCTTTAATCCCATTAACCCCCTTTAACCCCATTAATCCCATTGAATCCCATTAACCCCTTTAATCCCATTTAACCCCATTAACCCCATTAATCCCATTAATCCCATAGTGAGAACCACGTCCCGGTCTCCGCCCCCACAGGGGTCCGGTTCTGAGCCCCATTAATCCCCCTCAATCCCATTTAATCCCATTAATCCCCCTTAATCCCATTAACCCCCTTTAACCCCATTAACCCCTTTAACCCCATTAACCCCATTAATCCCATAGTGAGAACCACGTCCCAGTCTCCGCCCCCACAGGGGTCCGGTTCTGAGCCCCATTAATCCCATTTAACCCCATTTAACCCCATTTAACCCCCATTAATCCCCTTTAACCCCATTTAACCCCATTAACCCCATTTAACCCCCTTTAACCCCATTAACCCCATTAACCCCATTAACCCCATTAACCCCCTTTAACCCCATTAACCCCATTAACCCCCATTAACCCCATTTAACCCCCCATTAACCCCATTAACCCCATTAACCCCCTTTAACCCCATTTAACCCCATTTAACCCCATTAATCCCCATTAATCCCATTAATCCCATTTAACCCCATTAATCCCATAGTGAGACCCACGTCCCCGTCTCCGCCCCCACAGGGGTCTGGTTCTGAGCCCCATTAATCCCCTTTAACCCCATTAACCCCATTAACCCCCTTTAACCCCATTAACCCCATTAACCCCCTTTAACCCCCATTAACCCCCATTAACCCCATTAACCCCATTAACCCCATTAACCCCATTTAACCCCATAGTGAGACCCACGTCCCTGTCTCCGCCCTCACAGGGGTCCGGTTCTGAGCCCCATTAATCCCCTTTAACCCCATTAATCCCCATTAACCCCCATTAACCCCATTAACCCCATTAACCCCCTTTAACCCCATAGTGAGACCCACATCCCTGCTGCCCCCACAGGGGTCCGGTTCTGAGCCCCATTAATCCCCCTCAATCCCCTTTAACCCCCTTTAATCCCATTAACCCCTTTAACCCCATTAACCCCCTTTAATCCCATTAACCCCTTTAACCCCCTTTAACCCCATTAACCCCTTTAACCCCATTTAACCCCATAGTGAGACCCACATCCCTGCTGCCCCCACAGGTTCCGAGCGCCATTAATCCCCTTTAACCCCATTAACCCCCTTTAATCCCTTTAACCCCATTAACCCCATTAATCCCATAGTGAGAACCACGTCCCGGTCTCTGCCCCCACAGGGGTCCGGTTCTGAGCCCCATTAACCCCCTTTAACCCCATTAACCCCTTTAACCCCTTTAACCCCATTAACCCCCTTTAATCCCATTAACCCCATTAACCCCATTAACCCCTTTAACCCCATTTAACCCCATAGTGAGACCCCCGTCCCCGTCTCCGCCCCCACGTCGTCCTCGGTCCGTCCGATCCAACGTGCCCCGTCTGGGCTGGAGCCGCCGGTGGCCGAAACCATCGACAACATGAAGAACAACGAACTGGTCACCGGGGACCCCCCCCGCCCGTGGGGAAACCCACCGAGTGCCCCCCCCCCAGGCCGCCGCCCCCCCCCCCATAACGATGGAGCTGCCGGGACACCGAACCCCAACCCCCCCCCGGCGCTGCGGCCAGGTATCGGAGCACACGGCTGTGGACATCCCCCCCCTGCTGCCCCGCCCCCCAGCAGCGCCATGGTGTCAAAGTATGGGGCCTCAACTGGGGGGGGGGGGGTGGGACCCCCTTGGTGGTGGGGGGGTGATGGGACCCCCCCCAATTGGATGGGACCCCCCCCAGGGGTGGGACCCCCTTGGTGTCATTGTGGTGTTGGGATGGATGGGACCCCCCCCCATGGATGGACCCCCCCATTGGATGGGACCCCCTTCATGTATGGGACCCCTTGGTGCCGTTGGGGTGTTGGGATGGATGGGACCCCCCCAGGGGTGGGACCCCCTTGGTGGTGGGGGGGTGATGGGACCCCCCTCAATTGGATGGGACCCCCTTCATGTATGGGACCCCCCCGTGTATGGGACCCCCTTGGTGGTGGGGGGGTGATGGGGTGATGGGACCCCCCCAGGGGTGGGACCCCCTTGGTGGTGGGGGGGTGGTGGGATCCCCCCCAATTGGATGGGACCCCCTTCATGGATGGGACCCCCTTGGTGGTGGGGGGGTGATGGGGTGATGGGACCCCCCCCATGGATAGGAACCCCCCCATTGGATGGGACCCCCTTCATGGGTGGGACCCCCTTGGTGCCACTCTGGAGTTGGGATGGATGGGACCCCCCCCCATGGACCCCCCCCAATTGGATGGGACCCCCCCCATGGATGGACCCCCCCCATTGGATGGGACCCCCTTGGTCCTGTTGTGGTGCTCGGATGGATGGGACCCCCCCCAATTGGATGGGACCCCCCCCCCCCGTGGATGGGACCCCCTTCATGTATGGGACCCCCTTGGTGCCATTGGGGTGTTGGGATGGATGGGACCCCCCCCCAATTGGATGGGACCCCCTTCATGGGTGGGACCCCCTTGGTGGTGGTGGGGTGATGGGGTGATGGGACCCCCTTCATGGATGGGACCCCCAGTTCCACTGTGGTGCTGGGATGGATGGGACCCCCCCCCAGTAGATGGGACCCCCTTCATGGCTGGGACCCCCCCCAAATGTCATTGTGTTGCTGGGATGGATGGGAGCCCCAATTTCATTGTGATGTTGGGGTGGATGGGACCCCCCCCCCAGTTGGATGGGACCCCCTTCATGGATGGGACCCCCCCCAAATATCATTGTGGTGTTGGGATGGATGGGACCCCCCCCCATGGCTGAGACCCCCATGGTGCCAATAGGATGCAGGGGGGTCTCAGGGGGGGGCCATGACGTCTCCTATCCCCCCCCCCAGTGAACAGAAACGCCAACCCTGAACCACTGCCCAGGAAGGAGGAAGAGGAGAAGAAAGAGGAGGAAGGCAACGGGGACGAGGAGAACGGCCCCAAACCCATGGTGCCATACAGCTCCATGTTCATCCTGTCCACCACCAACCCGTGAGTCAATGGGGGACAAGGGGGGGCCAGGAGGGTCCATAAGGGGGTTGGATATGGGGTGGGGGGGGTGAGGGGTCTGTGCCCCCCCCCAAAACCCACCTCCCCCCCCCCAGGTTTCGCCGTCTGTGCCATTACATCGTCAACCTGCGCTACTTCGAGATGTGCATCCTCATGGTCATCGCCATCAGCAGCATCGCCCTGGCGGCTGAGGACCCCGTGCAGCCCAACGCCCCCCGCAACAATGTGAGGGGACCCCCACCCTAATTAACAACGGGGTTGGGGGGGGCAGCCAGA
>NW_015439938.1:19207-20482 GCF_001577835.2 Coturnix japonica | reverse complement strand
GGTCAAGGGGGGGATGTGGGAATCAGCCCAGAACAGGATGAGGGACCCCAAGGGGAGGAGGGGGATCTAAAAGGGGACGGGGAGCCCCATAGAACAGAGCGGCCCCAAAGGGGTTGGGGGCCACAGAGGGATTCAGTGGGTGTCCCCCAATCATTGGGGGTCCCAAAGGGATTCATTGGGTGACCCCAAATCATTGGGGGTCCCCAAATCATTGGGGGTCCCAAAGGGATTCAGTGGGTGTCCCCAAATCATTGGGGGTCCCCAAAGGGATTCAATGGGTGTCCCCAAATCATTGGGGTCCCCAAAGTCATTGGGTGTCCCCAAATCATTGGGGGTCCCAAAGGGATTCAATGGGTGTCCCCAAATCATTGGGGGTCCCAAAGTCACTGGGGGGTCCCTGTAGTCATTGGGTGCACCAAAGTCATTCAGTGGGTGCCCCAAAGTCATTGGGTGTCCCCAAAGTCATTTATTGGGTGCCCCAAAGCCATTAATTGGGTGCCCCCAAAGTCATTGGGGTCCCTGTGGTCATTGGGTGCCCCAAAGTCATTCAGTGGATACCCCAAAGTCATTCATTGGGTGCCCCCAAAGTCACTGGGGGGTCCCTGTGGTCATTGGGTGCCCCAAAGTGATTCATAGGGTGCCCTGAAGCCATTCATTGGGTGGCCCCAAAGTCATTGGGGGTCCCTATAGCCATTGGGTGCCCCAAATTCATTTATTGGGGGCCCCCAAAGTCATTGGGGGTCCCTGTAGTCATTGGATGCCCCAAAGGGATTCAATGGGTGTCCCCAAAGTCATTGGAGGTCCCCAAATAAATGGGTGCCCCAAAGTGACTCATTGGGTGCCCCAAATCATTGTGTGCCCACAAAGTCATTCATTAGGTGGCCCCAAAGTCATTGGGGGTCCCTATAGCCATTGGATGCCCCAAAGTCATTTATTGGGTGTCCCCAAAGTCATTGGGTGCCTCAAAACCATTTATTGGGTGCCCCCCAAGTCATTGGGGTCCCTGTGGTCATTGGGTGCCCCAAAGTGACTCATTGGGTGCCCCAAAGCCATTGAGCTCCCCCCCAAATTCTCGAGCTTCTCTAATAACGGAGCATCCTCCAAGGACTCAATCAGCCCCAATTAGAGGAGGGGGAGTCGGGGGGGGGCGTCCCCATGTCACCGAGTGCCCCCCAACCTCCTCCCAGCAAAGGGGAGACCCCAAAGGTGGGGAGACCCCAAAGGTGGGGAGACCCCAAAGGTGAGATCAGCCCCCAATAGCAAAGGGTGAGCGCC
>NW_015439938.1:15594-18641 GCF_001577835.2 Coturnix japonica | reverse complement strand
CCCCCGTTGTCCCCACAGCGGCAGCAGCAAAGGGAAGGACATCAACACCATCAAATCCCTGCGCGTCCTCCGCGTCCTCCGGCCCCTGAAGACCATCAAGAGGTTACCCAAGTTAAAGGTGGGTCATGGGGGGGGTTTGTTGTGCCCTATGGGGGGGGTCCCACAAGAGACTGACCCCCCCCCCCTCGTTATCTCCAGGCTGTCTTTGACTGCGTGGTGAATTCCCTGAAGAACGTCCTCAACATCCTCATTGTCTACATGCTCTTCATGTTCATCTTCGCCGTCGTGGCCGTTCAGCTCTTCAAGGGCAAATTCTTCTACTGCACCGACGAGTCCAAGGAGTTCGAGAAGGATTGTAGGTAGGGATGGACCCCCCCAGAGCCCCCCAGCCACATTGAGGGACCCCAAAGGTATTGGGTGGCCCCAGAGTCATTGGGTGGCCCCAAAATCATTGGGTGGCCCCAAAGTCATTGGGTGTCCCTAAAGCCATTGGGTGTCTTCAGAGTCATTGGGTGTCCCAAAGTCATTGGATGCCCCCCCAAAGTCATTGGGTGCCCCAAAGTCTCATTGGATGTCCCCAAGTCATTGGGTGCCCCCCCAAAGTCTCGTTGGGTGCCCCCAAAGTCATTGGGTGTCCCCAAAGTCATTGGGTGCCCCCCCAGAGTCATTGGGTGCCCCCAAAGTCTCATTGGGTGTCCCCCAAGTCATTGGGTGTCCCCCCAAAGTCATTGGGTGTCCCCAAAGTCATTGGGTGCCCTCCAGAGTCATTGGGTGTCCCCAAAGCCATTGGGTGTCTTCAGAGTCATTGAGTGTCCCAAAGTCATTGGGTGCCCCCCCAAAGCCATTGGGTATCCTCAGAGTCATTGGGTGCCCCCAAAGTCATTGGGTGCCTCAAAGTCATTGGGTGCCCCCCCAAAGTCATTGGGTGCCCCAAAGTCATTGAGAGCTCCCCCAAAGGCATTGGGTGTCCTCAGAGTCATTGGGTGCCCCATAGTCTCATTGGGTGCCCCAAAGTCATTGGGTGCCCCATAGTGATCCATTGGGTGCCCCCAAAGTCACTGTTTGTCCCCACTCTCGACCCCCCGACCCACCCCACAGGGGTCAGTACCTTGACTATGAAAAAAACGAGGTGGAGGCACAGCCCAGGGAATGGAAAAAATACGAGTTCCATTACGACAACGTGCTGTGGGCTCTGCTGACACTCTTTACTGTCTCCACAGGAGAAGGGTGGCCGCAGTAAGGGGGCGTGGGGTGGGGTAGGGGGGAGTTGGGGGGCTCAGACCCATTGGGTCACCCCCATCCGTCCCATATCAGTGTGCTGAAGCACTCAGTGGATGCTACCTACGAGGAACAGGGTCCCAGCCCTGGCTACCGAATGGAAATGTCTATCTTTTACGTGGTGTATTTTGTTGTCTTCCCTTTTTTCTTCGTCAACATCTTTGTGGCTTTAATCATCATCACGTTCCAAGAGCAAGGAGACAAAATGATGGAGGAGTGCAGCCTGGAGAAGAACGAGGTGACCACAATGGGGGGCAGCGGGGATGGGGGACGGCACCAAATCGACCGGAGACCCCAAAGGAGTTTGTTGGGTGACACAAAGTCATTGGGTGACATAAAGCCATTGGGGGTCCCCAAAGTCATTGGGTGTCTCCAAAGCCATTGGGTGTCCCCGGGGTCATTCACTGGGGGTCCTAAAGTAATTGGGTGCCCCCAAAGCCATTGGGTGTCCAACGACATTCATTGGGTGTCCCCAAAGTCATTGGGGGTCCAAAGTCATTCATTGGGTGCCCCAAAGTCATTCATTGGGTGCCCCAAAGTCATTGGGGGTCCAAAGTCATTGGGGGTCCCCAAAGTCATTGGGGGTCCCCAAGGTCATTCATTGGGGGTCCCAAAGTCATTGGGTGCCCCCAAAGTCATTGGGGGTCCAACGACATTCATTGGGTGTCCCCAAAGTCATTGGGGGTCCCAAAGTCATTGGGGGTCCCCAAAGTCACTGGGGGTCCAAAGTCATTCATTGGGGGTTCCCAAAGTCATTGGGTGTCTCCAAGGTCATTGGGGGTCCAAAGTCATTCACTGGGGGTCCCAAAGCCATTTGTGCCCCCAAAGCCATTGGGGGTCCTTAGTCTTTGAGTGTCCCCAAGGTCATTCATTGGGTGTCCCCAAAACCACTGGGTACCCCAAAGTCATTGGGTGCCCCAAAGTCACTGAATGTCCCCAAAGCCATTGGGTGCCCTTAGTCTTTGGGTGTCCCCAAGTTCATTCATTGGGTGTCCCCAAAACCATTGGGTGTCCAAAGCCATTGGGTGTCCAACGACATTCATTGGGTGTCCCCAAAGCCATTGGGGGTCCAAAGTCATTCATTGGGGGTCCCAAAGCCATTGGGTGTCCCCAAAATCATTGGGTGCCCCCAAAGCAATTGGGTGTCTCCAAGGTCATTGGGGGTCCAAAGTCATTCATTGGGTGCCCCAAAATCATTGGGTGTCTCTAAAGTCATTGGGTGTCTCTAAAGTCATTGGTTGGGGGTCCCAAAGTCATTGGGTGCCCCCAAAGCCATTGGGTGTCCAACGACATTCATTGGGTGTCCCCAAAGTCATTGGGGGTCCCAAAGTCATTGGGTGCCCCAAAGTCATTGGGGGTCCAACGACATTCATTGGGTGTCCCCAAAGTCATTGGGGGTCCTAAAGTCATTGGGTGTCCCCAAAGCCGTTGGGTGTCCTCAGGGTCATTCATTGGGGGCCCTAAAGCCATTTGTGCCCCCAAAGCCATTGGGTGTCCTTAGTCTTTGAGTGTCTCCAAGGTCATTCATTGGGTGTCCCCAAAACCACTGGGTACCCCAAAGTCATTAGGTGTCCCCAAAGTCATTTTGTGCCCCCAAAGCCATTGGGTGCCCCCAAAGTCACTGGTTGTCACCATATAATTGAGTACCCCAAAGCCATTGGGTGTCCTTAGTCTTTGGGTGTCCCCAAGTTCATTCATTGGGGTCCCCAAAGCCATTGGGTGTCCTCAGTCTTTGGGTGCCCCCAGGCTCATTCATTGTGTCCCCCCCC
>NW_015439938.1:14133-15229 GCF_001577835.2 Coturnix japonica | reverse complement strand
GGTGACCACAATGGGGGGCAGCGGGGATGGGGGACGGCACCAAATCAACCGGAGACCCCAAAGGAGTTTGTTGGGTGACACAAAGTCATTGGGTGCCCCCAAGTCATTGGGTGCCCCAAAGTCATTGGGGGTCCCCAAAGTCATTGGGGGTCCAAAGTCATTGGGGGTCCCCAAAGACATTGGGTGTCCAACGACATTCATTGGGTGTCCCCAAAGTCATTGGGTGTCCTAAAGTCATTGGGTGCCCCCAAAGCCATTGGGGGTCCAAAGTCATTCATTGGGTGCCCCAAAATCATTGGGTGTCTCTAAAGTCATTGGGTGTCTCCGAAGTCATTGGGTGTCCCCAAAGCCATTGGGGGTCCCCAAAGTCATTGGGTGTCCCCAAAGCCATTGGGTGTCTCCAAGGTCATTGGGGGTCCAAAGTCATTCATTGGGGGTCCCAAAGTCAGTGGGTGCCCCCAAAGCCATTGGGTGTCCAACGACATTCATTGGGTGTCCCCAAAGTCATTGGGGGTCCTAAAGTCATTGGGTGCCCCCAAAGCCATTGGGGGTCCCCAAGGTCATTCATTGGGTGCCCCCAAAGCCACTGGGGGTCCAAAGTCATTCATTGGGGGTCCTAAAGTCATTGGGTGTCTCTAAAGCCATTGGGGGTCCCAAAGTCATTCATTGGGTGCCCCAAAATCATTGGGTGTCTCCGAAGTCATTGGGTGCCCCCAAAGCCATTGGGGGTCCAAAGTCATTCATTGGGTGTCCCCAAAATCATTGGGTGTCTCTAAAGTCATTGGGTGTCTCCAAGGTCATTCATTGGGGGTCCCAAAGTCATTGGGTGCCCCCAAAGCCATTGGGTGTCCAACGACATTCATTGGGTGTCCCCAAAATCATTGGGTACCCCAAAGTCATTAGGTGTCCCCAAAGTCACTGGTTGTCCCCATATCATTGGGTGCCCCAAAGCCATTGGGTGTCCTCAGGGTCATTCATTGGGGGCCCTAAAGCCATTTTGTGACCCCAAAGCCATTGGGTGTCCTCAGTCTTTGGGTGCCCTTAGTCTTTGGGTGTCCTCAGTCTTTGGGTGCCCCCAGGCTCATTCACTGTGTCC
>NW_015439938.1:7134-7984 GCF_001577835.2 Coturnix japonica | reverse complement strand
TCTTCTTCATCTACGCCATCATCGGCATGCAGGTGAGAGCCCCCCGCCCGCCCCACGGAGACCCCCATCTCCACCCCCTCCCCACCCTTAAGCCCCCTCCCCAATCCCTGCAGGTCTTTGGGAACATCGGCATCGAGGAGGAGGACGACGAGTCGGCCATCACCCAACACAACAACTTCCGCACCTTCTTCCAGGCCTTGATGCTGCTCTTCAGGTGGGAGCAGCGGGACGGGACCCCTCCCCACCTGCCCCCCAATGGGGGACCCTCACAGCTGGGGGTCCCCACGGTGGGTTTCTGACCCCCCCCCCCATTTAGAAGCGCCACGGGGGAGGCCTGGCATGAGATCATGCTGTCGTGTCTGAGCGGCAAACCCTGCGACGAGAACTCGGGCATTAAGGAGGATGAGTGCGGCAACGAGTTCGCATACTTCTACTTCGTCTCCTTCATCTTCCTCTGCTCCTTCCTGGTGAGCACGGGGGGGTCCCCAGCCCCACACAGCCCCATGGGGGGGTTCAAAACCCCACACACCCCCATCGAGGGGTCCCCAACCCCACACACCCCCATCACGGGGTCCCCAGCCCCACACAGCCCCATTGGGGGGGTCCCCAGCCCCATACAGCCCCATTGGGGGGGTCCCCAGCCCCACACACCCCCATTGGGGGGTCCCCAGCCCCATTGGGGGGTCCCCAGCCCCACACACCCCCATTGGGGGGGTTCAAAACCCCACACCCCCATCGGGGGGTCCCCAGCCCCATACAGCCCCATCAGGGGATCCCCAGCCCCACACATCCCCATTGGGGGGTCCCCAGCCCCACACAGCCCCATTGGGGGGGTCCCCAACCCCACACA
>NW_015439938.1:0-1243 GCF_001577835.2 Coturnix japonica | reverse complement strand
TTTTCTCTCTTCCCTCTTCCCCTTCATTTTTAACCTTTTTCCTCTCTTTCGATTTCATTTTTTTACCCCATTCCGTTCCCTTTTGACACCTTTTTCGTTTGTTTATTTTTTCCCCACTTTTCGTTCTTCTCTCTTTTCCTCTTTGCGATCCGCGCGCTATTCCCGTTTCTGTTTCTTCTCTTCTCTCTTCCCCTTCATTCCTGCCCTTTTTCCTCTCCTTCAGTTTCATTTCCTCACCTCGTTCCGTTTATTTTTTCGTTTGTTTCTTTTTTCCCACTTTTCATTCTTCTCTCTTATCCTCTTTGCGTTCCGCGCTCTGTTCCCGTCTCTTTTTCTCTCCTCCCTCTTCCCCTTCATTTTTAACCTTTTTCCTCTCTTTCGATTTCATTTTTTTACCCCATTCTGTTCCCTTTTGACACCTTTTTCATTTGTTTATTTTTTTCCCACTTTTCGTTCTTCTCTCTTTTCCTCTTTACGTTCCGCGCTCTATTCCCGTCTCTTTTTCTCTCTTCCCTCTTCCCCTTCATTTTTAACCTTTTTCCTCTCTTTCAGTTTCATTTCCTCACCTCGTCCTGTTTATTTTTTCGTTTGTCTCTTTTTTCCCACTTTTCGTTCTTCTCTCTTTTCTTCTTTGCGTTCCCTGCTCTATTCCTGTCTCTTTTTCTCTCTTCCCTCTTCCCCTTCATTTTTAACCTTTTTCCTCTCTTTCAGTTTCATTTCCTCACTTCGTTCCATTCCCTTTTTCATTTGTTTCTTTTTCCCCACTTTTCGTTCTTCTCTCTTTTTCTCTTTGCGTTCCGCACTCTGTTCCCATCTCTTTTTCTCTCTTCCCTCTTCCCCTTCATTTTTAACCTTTTTCCTCTCTTCGATTTCATTTCCTCACCTCGTTCTTTTCCTTTTTTTCGTTTGTCTGTTTTTCCCACTTTTCGTTTTTCTCTCCTCTCCTTTTTGCATTTTTCACCCCTTTCCTCTTTCTCTTTTTTCCTCATCTTTTCTTCTCCCTTTTTCTCCTTTTTCCTCTTTTTTAACCCCTTTCCTCATCCCTTTTCCCCCCCTTTTCCCTTCTCCCTTTTTCCCACTTTTCATTTTTCTCTCTTTTCCCCTTTGCATTTTTCTCTCCGTTCCTTTTTCCTTTTCTCTCTTTTCTCTTCCCCTCCATTTTGATCCATTTTCCTTTTCTTTATTTCCCTCCTCTCCTTTTCCTCTTCCACTTTTCCCTCCTTTCCATTCATCTCTTTCGCCC
>NW_015439937.1:57205-65619 GCF_001577835.2 Coturnix japonica | reverse complement strand
ATGGGGTTATGGGTTTGTTAGGGGTTTATGGAATGTTATGGGGTTGTTGATGGGTTCTATGGAAGTGGCTATGGGTTATGGAGGGAATTTACTAGATTATGGGGGGCTGATGAGTTTTATGGGGGTTATGGCGGTTATAGGGGGATTTGGGTTGTTATAGGGTATCATGGGGGGTAATAGGGATGGGTTATTGGGGTTATGTTATGGGGTTATGGGGGGTTTATGGGTTCATTATGGGGTTAGGGATTGTTATGGGGTTTCCTGGATGGGTTTATGGGAGATTGTATATGGGGTTATGGCGGTATGTTATGGGGTTTCATGGAGTGTTATGGGATTTAGGGGGTTGTTATGGGGTTTATGGGGTTAGGGGTGTTATGGGGTTGTTATTGGGTATAATGCGATTGGGGCTTATGGGGTGTTAATGGGGTTATAATGGGCTTGGTTTATGGGGTTTATGGGTTGTTATTGGGAGTTATGGGTTTGTTATGGGTTATGGGGTTGTTATGGGTTATGGGGTTTGTATTGGGGTTGTATGGGTTATTTGGGGTTTGTTATCGAGTGGTTATTAGGGGTTGTCATGGGGTTCAGTGTATGGGTGTGATAGGGGTTGTTATGGCGTTGTTAATGGAGGTGTTATGGGGTTAATGGGTTGTTATGGGGGTTTATGGGGTTGTTATGGGGTTGTATGGGTGTTTTATTGGGGTTGTTATGGGGGGTTTATGGTTTTATGGGTTATGGGTGGTATGGGTTTATTGGGTTATGGGTGGTTATTGGGGGTGTGTTATGGTGGTTTATGTTGGTTTTTAATGGGTCATATAGGGAGGGTCTATGGGGGATTTATAGAGATTATAGGGGGGGTTATGGGGGTTATGGGGGGCGTTATTTTTGGTCGGGGGGGGGCTTATGGGGTAGTTTATGGGTTGTTTGGGGGGTTTATGAGTTAATATAATGGGGTTGGTATGGGGGTTTATGGGGGGGGTTTATTGGGGGGTTTGGGGTGGTATGGGGTTATTCATGGGGGGGGTTTATGGGGTTTGTTATGGGTCGAGGAGAGTATGGGAGGATTGTGGGGGTTTATAGAGGTTATAGGGTGGTAAGATAGGGTGGGCTATCGGGGATCTATGGGGGGTTATGGGTTATGGGGTGGCGGTTTATGCGCGGGATTATGATGGGTTATGGGGTTATAGGGTGGGTTATGGGGTTCTTACTTGGGTTATGGGGAGTATTTAGGTGGGGTTATAGGGTGGTTATGGGGTCGGAGGGTGGCTATGGGGGGGTTGTATGGGTTATAGGCTGGGTTATAGGGTAGGGGTTAATCAGGTGGTCTTACTAGGAGGATCATGGGGGTTATGGGGTTTTAAGGGTTAATGGAGTCTATAGGGTGGGTTAGGGATGGTTATGGGGCTTGGGAGAGGTAGCTCATTGGGGGTTATGGAGTCTTCAGGGTGGTTATGGGATGGTTATGGGTTATAGGGGTGGTCTATGGGCTGGTTATGGTGGGTAACCAACACAGTCGTAATGGGGGTTATAGGTGGTTATCTAGGGTCGTGGATTATGGGGGGGTTCATAAGTGGGTTAATGGGGGCCGTTATGGGGCTTATAGGGTGGGTCCGACATTATGGGCGGGTTAATGGTGGGTTATGGGGTTACTATAATAGGGAACTGGGTTATGGGGTTCTATATGGGTTATGGGAGGTATTAGGCTGGGTGGATAGTAGGGTGGTTATAGCTTAGGGGTTATGCGGTTATAGGGAGGGGTTCATGGGGGGCGTTATGGTGCGGTTATGGGGTCGTTATGGGGTTTATAGGGTGGTTACTGGTGGATTATGGGGGGGTTTATGAGGTATAGAGTCGGGTTATAGGTGTGGGTTAGGTGGGGGGACGGTTATTGGGGTCTTCATAGGGTGGGTTTATGGGGGGGATCAGGTTCCTACTGGGGGAGCTATGGTGCGTACTTAGGGTGCCATTAATGCGCAGGTTCCATGTATATAGGTGGTCTATGGGGGGAGTTATGGGGTTTTAGGAGTGGTTAAGTAGGGGTTATGGGGTTATAAGGGGGGTTCATGGGGGGTTAGTTGGGGTTATTAGGGTGGCGTTGATGGGGGGTTATGGGGCTATGGGTTATAGGGTGGATTTATGGATGGTTATGGAGGTTTATAGGTGGGTATGGGGGGTTTCTGGTGTTATGGGGCGTTTAGGGGTTTAGGGGTTGTTATTGGGTTTATGGGGTTATGGGGTTGTTATGGGGATTTATGGGTTGCTATTGGTTTATGGGATTATAGGTTACTGGGGGGAGTATATTTGCGTTTATGGGGGGTTATTTTGGGGTTATTAAGGTGCGGTATATGGGTTGTTATGAGGGTTATGGGTGGGGATTATGGGCTGGGGTATATGGGGTTGTTATGGGGCCTATGGGGGGTTATGGGGGTTCTTTATGGGGTTTATGGGGTTGTTATGGGTTTATTGGTTGGGTGTTATTGGTTGTTATGGGTTATGGGTTGTTTATGGGTATATGGGTGTGGTTATGGGGTTATATGGCGTTGGATATGGGGTTTATGGGGTTTATGGAGATGTTAGATGGTCATGGGTTATCGGTTATGGATTATTGGTGGGTTATGGGTTGTTATGGGGTCTATGGGTCGGTTATGGGTCTATGGGGTTGTTATGGAGTTATGGCTTTGTATGGGGTTTATGGGGTTGTTAGTAGGGTTTGGAGGGGTTTATGGGTTGTTATGGGGTTTATGGGTTGTTAATGGGTTTATGGGATTATAGGGATTATATAGGCGGCTAATGGGGGGGTTATGGGGGTATGGGGGGTTATGGGGTGTGTTATGGTGTGTTATGGTGTGTTATGGGGTTTACTCTGGTGGTTGGTAGGGGTTATGGGTTTTTATTGGGTTTATGGGTATTGTATGGGTTTTATGGGGTTTTATGGGCGTTGCGTATTGGCAAGTTTTATTGGGGGGGGATATAGCGATTATTGGGGGAGGTATTGGGTTATGGGGGGATTATAGGGTGGTTATGGGGCTTTGTTATGGGGTTATGGGGTCTTATGGGGTTGTTATGGGTTATTATGGGGTTTATGGGGTTGTTGGGCTTTATGGGTACTAATGGGCGTATGTTATGGGGGTTATGGGTCGGAGGGGTTATAGGGTGAGGATTGGGCGTATATCGGATGGCGTTATGCGGGTTGTTATTGGTTTATATATATGTTTGGGTGTTAGTGGGTGCTTTGGGGTTGTTATGGGTTTAGTGGGGTTGTTATTGGGTTTATGGGGATTGTCTATGGGTTATTGGGTGGTTATCGGGGTTGTTATGGGGTCTATGGGTTGTTATGGGGTTTATGGCATGTTGCTCTCATGGTGTTTATGGGGTTGTTATGGGGTTGTTCTATGGGGTATGGGGTTTGTTTATGGGTTTCATGGGGGTTGTTATGGGGTTTATGGGGTTGTTATGGAGGTTATGGGGGGTATAGGGTGGTTTATGGGGTTTGTTATTGGGTTATGGGCGGGTTTATGGGGTTGCTATGGGGTTTAATGGGGCGTTGTTATAGCGGGGTTATTAGGGTTGGTTTATGGGGTGTGTTATGGGCCCCGACAAGCACCAACCTGGCGAGGTGGCGCCTAGCAAAGCACCCCGCCCCCTCACCCACACAGCCTCCCCACGGCCCACGGCCCCCACCACCCCCCCGCGCGTTGAGTGCCCCCTGCCCTGCTGACCCCCCAAGCATCACAGGTTTATATGGTTATTATGGGGTTATAGGGGGGGATTCATGGAGGGTTATAGGATTATGAGGGGGGGTGGTTATGGGGGTTATTTTGTCGTACTGGGCTAATGGTTGAGTTAGGGGGTTTTTTGGGGGGTTATGGGCTTATCAGGGTGGGCTATAGGGATTATGGGGGTTTTGGGTCTATGCGCGCACTTCTTTTTCGGGTGGGTATGGAAGGTGGAGTTATGGGGATTTATGGTGGCTGTGATTTATGGGGTTATAGGTGGGTTACCTAGGAGGTTATGGGGGGTTCATGGGGTTGTATGGATTTTATAGGGTATGGGATATAGGTGGGTTTATTGGTGGGATTATCGGGGGGTATGGGTTACCCTATAGGGTGCGAGTTTTTTTATGGGGGAGTTATGGTGGATTAACTTTGGGTGTATGAGGTCTATAGGGTGGGTTATAGTAGGGTTATGGGGATTACTTAGGGGTGGGTTAATGGGGGGGTATGGTGTATAGGGCCTGGATTTTATGGGGGTATATGTGGTTATGGATGGTTATTGGGTCTCATGAGGGTGGGTTCTTTAGTTGGGTTTATGCGTTATACGGTGGGTTATGGGGTCGTTTTATGGGTGTCTTATAGGGGGGTTATGGGGGGGTTGATGGTGGGATTATTGGGGTCGTTACTTTATGGGGTTTATAGTGGGTGGTTATGGGTCGTTATTGGTGTTTATTAGGGTGGGGTTATGGGGGTTCCGTATGGAGTATTAGGGGCGGATGATATGGGGGGGTTATGGGGTTTATTAATGGGGGGGTTATGGGTATATTAGGGATGGTATAGTAGTTTGTTATGGGGTTTTATAGGGATGGGTTATAGGGGTTATGGGTTATAGGGTGGCGTTATACGGGGTTATGGGGCTTATAGGGTGGGTTACTGGGGGGCGTTTCGGTAATGGTCCATGGGTGTCTATGGGGGTTATAGGGTTATAGGGGGTTTATGTATGGGGTATATTGGGGTTATGGGTGGGCTTATGGGGGGGTTAAGCGCTTATAGGGTGGGTTTTATGGGGTCGGAGGGTGTATGGGGTTTGGGTTGTGTTGATAGGGGTTATGGGGTTTAGGGTGAAGGTTATGGATGTTATGGTTTGATAGTGGTGGTATAAGGTGAGTCGTATGGGGGATTTGGGGGTTTATGGGGTCTAGGGTGGTTATGGGTCGGGGTTTAGGGGTTATGGGGAGTTAAGTGGAATTATGGGTTTGGGTGGTTATAGGGTGGGTTATGGGGGTTATTTGTATAATAGGCGTGGCGTTATTAGGGTGGAGTATATGGGGGTTTATGGCGGTTTATAGGGTGGATTATTGGATGGTGTTATGGGGTTTATAGGGTGCGTTATGTGGTTTATTGGGGTTATAGGATGGTTTATAGGTGGATTATGGGGGTTTATGGGGTATAGGGTGGGTTACTGGCGGAGGGTTAATGGTGGGTCTTGGAGGTTATAGGGTGGGTTTATGTGGATTAATGGGGGGTATGTGGGTGGGTTATAGCGGTGGGTTCATAGGGTGGGTTATGGGGGGTTATGGGGTTTATAGGGTGGATTATCGGGGGTTACGGAGGTTTTTAGGGTCGGATTCATGGGGGGGTTATGGGTTATAGGTGGATTATGGATGGTTTTGGTATAGGGTGGGTTATGGGATTGGTATATGGGGTTATGGGTGATTATGGAGGGGTTTATGGGGTTATAGGGTGGGTTATTAGGTGGGTTATGGGTGGTTATAGGTATCGTGTGGGGCGTATGGGTTATAGGGTGGTATATGGGTGTTATTAATGGGGTTATGGGGGGGTTAAGGTTGGATTATGGGGTTATAGGTGGATTTAATGGGGGCGGTTATGGGGTTATTAGGTGGGTTTATGGGGGTATCGGGGTTATATGGGATTATGGGATGGTTTATGGGGTTAAATAGAGGATGGGGTTATGGGGGGGTTATGGGGTTTCATAGGTGGGTTATGGGTTTTATGGTATATGGGTTGGGGGGTAGCTATGGGGGGTTATGGGGTTTTAGGGTGGGTTATGGGGTTATGGGGTTATAGGGTGGGTTATAGGGTGGATTATGGGGGTTATGGGTTATAGGGGTGAGTTATGGGGGGTTATGGGGGGTTAGGGGATTATAGGGTGTTATGGAGGGGGCTATGCGGTAACATAACTCCCTAGGCGATGGTTATAGGGTGGGTTATGGGGGGTTGTGATTGGTGGGTTATGGGATGTTTATGGGTCTAATTAGGGTGGGTTGTATATGGGGTATAGGGTGGGTCACACTCCCAGGGGTGGGGACTGGAGGTTGTAGGTTTATTGGGTATATGGGGTATATGAGGTGGGTTCACCTTTATAAGGTGCCTGGTTATGGCAAATGAGTTATGGGGCTGGCGGGGGGTAGCTATGGGGGTTAATGGGGTGTTTAGGGTGTTTATAGTTTAGGGTTATGGTATAGGGTGGTTTATGGGGGGGTTATGGAGTTACCATAGGCTGAGTTATTGGGGGGCTTTATGGGGTTATAGTGGTGGATTATGGGGGTTTATTGGGGTTACTGGGGGGTTTATGGGGTTGTGTGGTCATAGGGTGGGTTATGGGGGGGGCTTATGGGTATATGGATGGGTTATGGTGAGTGGTGATTTGTGTGGTTATAGGGTGGTTATGGGGGGTCATATGGGGTTATTAGGGTGGCGGTACACTATGAGGGGGGTTATAGGGTATATAGGGGGATTATGGGATGGGTTTATGGTAGGTAGGGATGGTTAGTGGTTAGGGGTTATGGGGTTACTAGGTGTTATGGGGGGGTTTTATGGGAGTTATAGGGGTGGCGGTGTCATGGGCGGTCGTTTATGGGGTTATCTGATGGGTTTATGAGGGTTTATTAAGGGTGGGTTATAGGGGGTTATGGGGGGGTTATGGGGTTCTTATGGGGTTATGGGGTTATAGGGTGGGTTATAGGGTGGGTTATAGGGTGGGTTATGGGAGGGTTATGGGGTTATAGGGTGGGTTATGGGGGGGTTATGGGGTTATAGGGTGGGTTATGGGGGGGTTATGGGGTTATAGGGTGGATTATGGGATGGTTATGGGGTTATAGGGTGGGTTATGGGGGGGTTATGGTGGGTTATGGGGTGGTTATGGGGTTATAGGGTGGGTTATGGGGTTATAGGGTGGGTTATGGGGTTGTTATGGGGTTATAGGGTGGGTTATGGGGTTATATGGGGTCGCTGTGGGTCCCGCAGCTGCACGGATGTCCCAAATCCCCGGGGGGTCTCAGGGTGACGGGACAGCGGGGGGGGGGCACGGGAACGGGACGGGGGGGTGACGTCAATGGGGGCAGCAGATGGGAACGGGGCTGAGCTGTGACCCCATAAGCGGCCCTATAAACGGCCCCATAAGCAGACCCATAAGCGGCCCTATTAGTGGCCCTATAAATGGCCCCATAAATGGCCCTATAGGTGGCCCTATAAGCAGCCCTATAAGTGGCCCCATAAGCGGCCCTATAAGTGGCCCTATAAGCAGCCCTATAAGCGGCCCTATAAATGGCCCTATTAGAGGCCCTATAAATGGCCCTATATGTGGCCCTATAAATGGCCCTATAAGCGGCCCCATAAGCAGCCCTATAAGCGGCCCTATAAGCGGCCCTATAAGTGGCCCCATAAATGGCCCTATTAGAGGCCCTATAAATGGCCCTATATGTGGCCCTATAAATGGCCCTATAAGCAGCCCTATATGTGGCCCTATAAATGGCCCTATAAGTGGCCCTATAAATGGCCCTATAAGGGGCCCTATAAGGGGCCCTATAAATGGCCCTATAAGGGGCCCTATAAATGGCCCTATAAGCCCATTCCTATTGCTGACCCCATATTCCCCCCATTCAATCCCAATCCCATTACTGCCCCATTCACTCCCATTACCATCCCCATTCATTCACTCCCATTACTACCCCATTTATTCCCATTACTGCCCCATTCATTCACCCCCATTACTACCCCATTCATTCACTCCCATTATTACCCCATTCATTCATTCACTCCCATTACTGCCCCATTCAGTCCCATTACTGCCCCCATTCATTCACTCCCATTACTACCCCATTCACTCCCATTACTAACCACCCCATTCACTCCCATTACTACCCCATTCAATCCCATTACTGACCCCATATCCCCCCCATTCAATCCCATTACTGACCCCAACCCCATTACTGACCCCATATCCCCCCATTCAATCCCAACCCCATTAACTGACCCCATATCCCCCCATTCACTCCCATATCCCCCCATTCCTTCACCCCATTCCTACCCCATTCATTCACCCCATTACTGACCCCATATCCGCTCCCATTCAATCCCAATACCATTACTGCCCCCATATCCCCCCATTCAATCCCATTGCTGACCCCATATCCCCCCCATTCAATCCCATTGCTGACCCCAATCCCATTGCTGCCCCCATTCAATCCCATTCCTGACCCCATTCAATCCCATTGCTGACCCCAACCCCATTACTGACCCCATATCCCCCCCCCATTCAATCCCAACCCCATTACTGACCCCATATCCCCCCCATTCAATCCCATATCCCCTTCCCTTTCAATCCCATTACTGACCCCGTATCCTCTCATTCAATCCCGACCCCATTACTGACCCCATATCTCCCCCATTCAATCCCAT
>NW_015439937.1:55432-56260 GCF_001577835.2 Coturnix japonica | reverse complement strand
TTACTGCCCCCATTCAATCCCGACCCCATTACTGACCCCATATCCCCCCATTCAACCCCATATCCCCCCACTCATTCACCCCATTACCACCCCATTCATTCACCCCATTACTGACCCCATATCCCCCCATTCAACCCCATATCCCCCCATTCATTCACCCCATTACCACCCCATTCATTCACCCCATAACTGACCCCTATCTCCCCCTATTCCAGCCATGCCTTTCGGTTCGGTTCTGGCCCAGGTTGGGGGTCTGGGCCGGTTCCAGGTTCTTCAGGTTCTGTTGCTGTCGGTTCCGGTTCTGTTGATGGCGGCCCATAACCTGCTCCAGAACTTCACCGCCGCCGTCCCCCCCCATCGCTGCCGACTGCCCGGAGCCCCCCAACCCAATAATGGGAATTGGATCGGAACCAGGTAGGACAACATGGGGGGGGGGTATCGGAGTGGGTTCTGGTGGGACCTCAATGGGTTCTGATGGGTTCTGATGGAGCCTGGATGGGTTCTGATGGGTTCTGGTGGGACCTTAGTGGGTTCTGATGGGTTCTGATGGGTTCTGGTGGGACCTCAGTGGGTTCTGATGGTACCAAAGTGGGTTCTAATGGCATCCCAATAGGTTCTGATGGGTTCTGGTGGGACCTCAATGGGTTCTGATGGGTTCTGGTTGTACCAAATTCAGTTCTGATGGTATCAGAGTGGGTTCTGATGGTGCCTGGATGGGTTCTGGTGGGACCAAAGTGGGTTCTGATGGGTTCTGATGGGTTCTGATGGGTTCTGGTGGGACCTCAGTGGGTTCTGATGGTATCAGAGTGGGTTCTGATGGGTTCTGAT
>NW_015439937.1:42123-51087 GCF_001577835.2 Coturnix japonica | reverse complement strand
TGGGTTCTGATGGGTTCTGATGGGTTCTGATGGGTTCTAAAGGGTTCTGATGGGTTCTGGTGGGACCTCAGTGGGTTCTGATGGGTTCTGATGGGTTCTGATGGGTTCTGATTGAGCCTGGATGGGTTCTGATGGGTTCTGAATGGGTTCTGATGGGTTCTGGTGGGACCTCATTGGGTTCTGGTGGGACCTCAGTGGGTTCTGATGGGTTCTGGTGGGACATCAATGGGTTCTGATGGGTTCTGAATGGGTTCTGATGAGTTCTGATGGGTTCTGGTGGGACCTCAGTGGGTTCTGAATGGGTTCTGGTGGGTTCTGGTGGCATCAAAGTGGGTTCTGGTGGGACCTCAATGGGTTTTGATGGTACCAAAGTGGGTTCTGATGGGTTCTGGTGGTATCACAGTGGGTTCTGGTGGGACCTCATTGGGTTCTGGTGGGACCTCATTGGGTTCTGATGAGTTCTGATGGGTTCTGGTGGGTTCTGGTGGGACCTCAATGGGTTCTGATGGGTTCTGAATGGGTTCTGATGGGTTCTAATGGGTTCTGATGGGTTCTGGTGGGACCTCAGTGGGTTCTGATGGGTTCTGAATGGGTTCTGATGGAGCTTGGATGGGTTCTGGTGGGACCTCAGTGGGTTCTGATGGCATCAAAGTGGGTTCTGATGGGTTTTGGTGGGACCTCAGTGGGTTCTGATGGGTTCTGGTGGCATCTAAGTGGGTTCTGATGGTACCAAAGTGGGTTCTGATGGGTTCTGGTGGTATCACAGTGGGTTCTGGTGGGACCTCAGTGGGTTCTGGTGGGACCTCATTGGGTTCTGATGGGTTCTGATGGGTTCTGATGGGTTCTGGTGGGACCTCAGTGGGTTCTGATGGGTTCTGAATGGGTTCTGATGGGTTCTGGTGGGACCTCAGTGGGTTCTGATGAAACTGGGTTCTGATGGGTTCTGATGGGTTCTGGTGGGACCTCAGTGGGTTCTGATGGGTTCTGATGGGTTCTGGTGGCATCAAAGTGGGTTCTGGTGGGACCTCAATGGGTTCTGGTGGGACCTCAGTGGGTTCTGATGGGTTCTGGTGGGTTCTGGTGGTATCACAGTGGGTTCTGATGGCATCAAAGTGGGTTCTGGTGGGACCTCAATGGGTTCTGATGGGTTCTGAATGGGTTCTGATGGAGCCTGGATGGGTTCTGATGGGTTCTGGTGGGACCTCATTGGGTTCTGATGGCATCAAAGTGGGTTCTGATGGGTTCTGATGGTACAAAAGTCGGTTCTGATGGTACCAAAGTGGGTTCTAATGGTATCTCAATGGGTTCTGCTGGGTTCTGATGGCACCAAAGTCGGTTCTGATGGTATCAAAGTGGGTTCTGATGGGTTCTGATGGTACCAAAGTGGGTTCTGGTGGGTTCTGGTGGGACCTCAATGGGTTCTGATGGGTTCTGGTGGTATCACAGTGGGTTCTGGTGGGACCTCAGTGGGTTCTGATGGTACCAAAGTGGGTTCTGATGGGTTCTGATGGTACCAAAGTGGGTTCTTATGGGTTCTGGTAGCATCTAAGTGGGTTCTGATGGGTTCTGGTGGTACCAAAGTGGGTTCTGATGGTATCTCAATGGGTTCTGATGGGTTCTGATGGTACCAAAGTCAGTTCTGATGGTACCAAAGTTGGTTCTGATGGTACCAAAGTGGGTTCTAATGGTATCTCAATGGGTTCTGATGGGTTCTGGTGGCACCAAAGTGGGTTCTGATGGTACCAATGATGGTATCACAATGGGTTCTGTTGGGTTCTGATGGTACCAAAGTCGGTTCCGATGGCACCTCAATGTCTTCCAGTGTCACCCCCATTGCTCCCAATGGCACCTCAATGGATCCCTATGGCCCCTCAATGGATCCCTATGGCCCCCCATCTCCCACCCCACCGTGGTCCAATGGTTCTGGTTCTGGTTCTGGTTCTGGTTCTGGTTCCGTTGTGGCTGTGGGTTCATGTTGGCGCTCGGTTCGGTCCAATTGGAGCCGGGGGGACACGGACACGGGGGGGGACACGGAGCCCTGCCTGGATGGATGGGAGTATGATAACAGTGTGTATGTAAGAGCCTTTGACATCCATCGTCCAAGTGTAGTGAGGGAGGGTATGGGGTCATGGGATATGGGGGCTATGGGGGGTCCTATGGGGTGGGGGGAGGATAATGGTTGGTCATGGGGTAGGTCTCTATGCGGGATCGTGGCCTCGCAGTGCACTGGTATCGGCGATGGTGAATACCGTTGCGGGATGATGGGGTATCGGGTGGTGTTTGGAGTGGCTAGTGGGGTGGGGCTCAGTTGGAGGGTTATTGGGAGGTCCTATGGGGTGGATTGTCCTTATGGAGTGGGGCTAATGCGGGTAAGGTGGGACCCTATTGGGGTTGGGGGAAATATGGCCTGATCGGGGAGGTCCTATTGGGGTATGGGGCCTATGGGGTGACTATGGGGGGGGCGGGGATTATGGCCAGGTGGTCATATGCGGGTCTCGCAATATGGCGGTGGCGGGGAATGTTAGGTGGGGGTATGGGGCTGGTATGGGGGTCTGTGCCGGTGAGGCTATGGCGGAAGGGCTGGTTTAATGGGGTGGGATACGTGGGTTATATGGGGTCCTCATGCGCGTGGGATATGGGTAGGGCGGGCGTATGGGTTGGCTTATGGGAGCGGGGGATGGACGCTTCGGTGGGGGATATGGCGGTGGGGGATATGGTGTATGGGGTCCTATGGGGGTGGATATGGAAGGCAGCCGCCATACGTAGAGTGTGCCCGGGGTAGCGGGGGTCCTATGGGTGGCTATGGGTGGGGGGGGGATATGGGGTATGGGGGTCCTATGGTGATGAGGCTATGGGTGAAGGGCTATGGGGTTATGGGCTATATCCATATGGGGTTATGGGCTGTCTATGGTGGTGGGTGATGGTGGGTTACGTGGGGTGGGGCTGCCTACGCGACGCCGCAGTCCAGTCTACCCTGTGATTTCCCATTGTATGCGGCTCGTCTCCTGGGGCCAGGTGGGGCTATGGCTGTGTATAGTTCGTCTGTAGGCTCTCAGTTGAATACTCGCCGTTCACCATACGGCCAGCCACATGTTCTCGCCTAGTGCTGCCTCGCAGGTCGTCACCTGATGCCTGCAGTGGGTGTGAGATCGTCGTAATGGAGCGACGTTGATATGGTGATGTGCGTCCTTTGCGGTCTGTCCTTATGGGCGCTGCCTCATGGATGGGCTTGGTGATGGGGCGTTCTGTCTTTCGAATCGTCAGGCCTGTGGCATGAACAACGGCTCATCACCACGGGTTCACTCTCAGACTCGCGCATATGCATGCGACTATCCCTGTGTGCGTCCAGTTTTCCGGGGCCATCGCCACATGGCGACACTGATCGTGGTAGCGTAACTGACACGTACATACTAGCCCAGAGTCCGGGCCCTGCGCGTGGCTATGGGAACACCTCCTCTCGAGTACATCCATACAGAAAGCTCTATGCACCTGCACATCATGTCTCGACGCCTGATTCAAACTCGCGGTATTCTAGAGGGCGCCGACGTTAGGTGATGATCGCAATGTTCAAACATTTGTAGGACACATGACATGTCTCGCTCGCTTCGCGCAACGTCCGGGAGTTTCACCCGATGTCTGGACCAAGCGTCTCTACAGTGAACGGCAAGGCTCGCCTTCGGCCACTTGGCACGATGAACGCTTCCACTAGACCTCCTCTGACATACTGTCTCCCTTCAATCTAGTACAGCCTGATCGCAATGGCTATGCAGCATCCTCTCCTCTAACTGGTGACATCGCTACATGGCGTGCCATGGGACTACAGCGAAGGTCGGTACTATAACATATCACGTGCCGGCGCTACGTGGCTGACGTTTGATGGATACAGAAGATAGCCGCTCAACCGCCGGCTCTGTGCCACCTCTGCCGACTCCTTACGATATTTGAAGGATCACCGGCTCTAGTGACTACTCTGCGGCAGTACGGACGTGGCTTCGCGCTGTTTAGCAGTAGCTCGGCCTCCCTGCCACCATTGGCACGACCTTCGGCAGCAAGCCAGTTCCCCTCAAGGTGTCTAGTACTCACGATGGGCTGATGGTAATATTCCCCTTGACCAACCACCGAGTTTTTTTATCTACATGCGATGCCCGATTAGCTATCAGGGTCCCTTAAACCCTACTAAGCGTCTGGTGCTCGATCTAACCCACTCCACGCTCCAGTCAAGTCCACTACTATCCAATGCTGATCAATTGAAGTCGTGAAGCGCCGATCGTAGAGAGTAGGATCCTTACTATCCATATCTCGAGCGTCTATCCAGTAGGTCCGTGAGAGATGCCGAACTTGAGGCGGGACAGACAGCTGTAAGCACGTGCGCGATACTAGGAACTGTCTCATCTACACAACCGCTTACTGCTGACGTCCGCCTCGCCGCCATCTGGTAATGCGATAACACATCGAGCAGCACTCGCTTTCTCTCAGTGTTTGCTCACCACGTCTGATCAGATTCGGTGCACATCTCACACATTTAGTCGCGGTAATTGTTATCACCAACTGCCGACGTCAGTCTAATCCCTCGTGTCGGTAATATTGATGCTTGCGTCTCTCAGATATTCCGCTGACTTAGTTTCTACGACCTGGCGACACCACTAATACGCAGAGTTTAGCCGATAGCCTGCTTCCGCTTCTGGAGTCTAGTAGCGTTGCTTACTCGCTGGATGCACCACTGACCGCTGGAACCTGGCGTCCGCCTTAGTAGCCGTGAGCTAACAGATCTAGACTCCTCGCGGCGTCTGACCATTGACCAATGCCTCAGAGTCCTGCTGTCAGACGAGGTATCGTGCGAACGGTCGCCTTCTGAATGAAGCGCGCTCATCACTTAGAATGGTTGGGGTTCGGTAAGACATGCGCTCATTTCGACCGTAGACGTTGACCGGTCTATATCTATGCGATATTGTTTTAACGTTGGTGTATAGGTCATGCGAGGAGAATCCGTAGGTTGGCTGTGTGTGTGTAAATATGGAGTGTGGTAAAAAGAGATCGGGCTCAGGGGCACGTTTTATCTCTGTACTCCAGGGTTTTAAATCCGTCATAATTTCACTACATACAGATGCACTGACATGGTCGATATATGGAGTTAATGACTCAACTTTCATGGGTGGTCGTGGATGAGGGTCAATATGGGAGCGGGGTCACTGACCCCCCTTCCCCCCCCCCCAATTTAGTGGGACTGGTTTCGCGGTCGAAGGCAGCTCCGTCAGACTGGCTCAGTCCATTATTATATGCGGGCGGTGTTGGTGGGGCGCGGGCGGGCTGGGGTGGCTGTCAGACAGTCAAGGGAAGAGAGCCCCCAACCCCAATAATTACAACATCCGCTCATAACTTATCAGACCCCCCCGTCATCTACTCCCCCAGTGTCGCCCCTCATTATTGCCCCTGATGGTACCCCATTATCCCCAATATACCCCAGGTATACCCCGGACTATACCCCCCAGGCGTATCACCGCGCCAGCACTTATCTGGGCTACCGCAAATTACTGAATAGCACCCCAACGATCAACTCACACGCCGCCTGTATAGCCGTATACCTCCGCGCCTCCCCATTAGCTCCCCCTCGGCATAATCTCATGTTGACCCCAGCCATATAAACCCCCTATATTGACCTCCCCAGAATCCCCTACCCCCCATAACCCCCATATCACCCCCCAATTATAACCCCTCAATATAACCCCCATATACCCCATAATAACCCCAATACCCCCATATATCTCCATATACCCCGTATACCCCCCTAAGCCCCCCAACTATACGCCCCCATTGATACCCCACGGACTCTAGGTGGCTGATACACTCGCCCATATACCCCACAGGATGTGCTCTTCAGCTCCAATATCCATATACCCCCATACCATCCCCCCCAATAATAACCCCTACTATCTCCACCAGGATTATGACCGCACCATGTCATACCCCCGCATAAGGCCACCCACGACGTTCCTCACCCCCAATTACACCTCAATATACCCCCACTACGCCCATTACCCCCAGTATCGTATCCGTCATGTATCTTTAACCCCCATATACCCATATACCCCCATATATCCCTATTGTACCCACTCCATCCCCCAATTACCCAATTACCCCCCCATTTACCCCCCATTATCCCAATTACCCCCCCATTACCCCCCCATTATCTCCCCAATTACCCCCCCATTACCCCCCAATTATTATCCCCCCAATCGCCCATTACACCCCCCCCAAAGGTACCCCATGCCCCAAATTACCCCCATTACCCCCTCCCCAGTATACCACATTTACCCCCTCAATCCCCCTTATCCCCCATTACCCCCCCTGATTAACCCCCCTAACCCCCCCCCATTATCCCATTTACCCCCCCAAATCCCCCTTCATTTCCCCCCAATTACCCCCACCAAGTCAGCCCCTTAACTCCCCCATATACCCCCATATTTATACCCGCCATATCAGTATCACAGCCCAATCCCCCCCCTACTCTCCCCAGTATACCCCGTGCCCACTCGTATACCCCCATAGTACAATCACCCTTCATATACCCCAAATATACACTTCGAGTGAATACCCTCCTCTCGATCGCCCATCAAACCCCCATAATACCCCTATGGATAATTACCACGCGAGGTTTATTAGCTGACCACTACCCCCATGTCAGATGCCCCCCTCTCATATACCCTATACCCCCATATCATCATGATATCCCCTATATACCCAATTACCCCCATATACCCCCACTATACCCCAGATTATACCCCCCATATACCCCCAAGTATACCCCTCATATACCCCCATATACCCCATATACACCCAATTATACGACCATTATACCCCCATATACCCCCCCATATGAACCCTCATATACCCCTATATCTCCAATATACCCCCGTTACCTTAACGTTACTCCACTCGGAGTACTGTAAACTCTTACTGCCGCGCTAAGCCCCCATATATCCCCATAATACACCCTATATAGCCCCAGCATTGCGAATCTATATAACCGCCCTTCACTTAACTTACCAATGATTACCTCACACGACACTATCCCATCGGGATACCCCCAATACCCGCGGACAAAGTATACCCCCACAACAACAGCACCGCCCAACTCCACTACTAACTACACACGAAAATAACCTCACCCCCCAGACATATACCCCACAACATATAACAACCCCCTAAATCTAAAACAATATACCCCCATATACCCGTTATACCCCCCTAGCCCTCCATAGACCTCCCATATACCCCCATCAGTCAGCTTTAACTTACCTCCACCTGCTAACCATTTACCTCTCCCCTTACCCCATAAACCCCTATAAACCCCCATTACCCCTAATTACCCCCCAGGTTCGGCCGCAAGGCGTTGTTGCTGTGGTCCTATTTCCAGCTGGGGGTCCTGGGCACCTGCACGGCCTTCGCCCCCAATTACGGCTCGTACTGCGCCTTCAGATTCGGGGGGGGGATGGCGCTGTCCGGGTTCGGGCTCAGCATCGCGTGTCTGGGTGAGGAGGGGGATTTATTTGGGGTTTATGGGGGGATTTGGGGGGTTATGGGGGGATTTGGGGGGGTTATGGGGGGGGTTATGGAGCCAAGATGGCGGCCATGTCTGGTATCCACTTGCTAGGCCCAACATGGCGGCCATGGTTGCCATGGAGACAAGACGGCGGCCATCTTGGAGCCAAGATGGCGGCCATGTCTGGTATCCACTTGCTAGGCCCAAGATGGCAGCCATGTCTGGTATCCACTTACTAGGCCCAACATGGCCGCCCCTTATCACGGACCCCCACCCACTTATTCCCCCCCATGTTGTCAGTGGTGGAGTGGATCCCCACTGTGGCCATGGGGGCAACATGGCAGCCATAGGAACAACATGGCAGCCATCTTGGAGCCAAGATGGCAGCCATGTCTGGTATCCACTTGCTAGGCCCAACATGGCGGCCATGGTTGCCATGGAGACAAGACAGCAGCCATGATGGTGGCCATGTCTGGTATCCACTTGCTAGGCCCAAGATGGCGGCCATGTTTGGTATCTACTTACTAGGCCCAACATGGCGGCCATGTTTGCCATGGAGACAAGACGGCAGCCATGATGGCGGCCATGTCTGGTATCTACTTACTAGGCCCAAGATGGCGGCCATGTTTGGTATCTATTTACTAGGCCCAAGATGGCGGCCATGTCTGGTATCTACCTACTAGGCCCAACATGGCCGCCCCTTATCACGGACCCCCACCCACTTATTCCCCCCCATGTTGTCAGTGGTGGAGTGGATCCCCACCCCGTACCGCGCCATCACGGTGGCCATCACGGGCTTCTCCTACACGCTGGGTCAGATCCTGTTGGCCGCCATCGCTTACGCCGTCCCCCATTGGAGGTGGCTGCAGCTCAGCGTCTCCCTGCCGTTCTTTGGCTTCTTCCTCTTCTCATGGTAAATAGGGGGGGGGTCTCCTATGGGGGGGGAAAGGGGAGGGGGGGGGAATAGTGAGCGCCCCCCTGCCCTACATGGCGGGGGGGGTGGGAGGGAGAGAAAGGGGATTGGAACGGGGGGGAAGGCGGCTAAAAGGGGGGGGGGGATGGAAGGTGGGTGGGCATGGGGATGAGGATGTGAGTGGGGGGAGGGGGGGAATTATAGGGAAGGATGGGGGGGGGGAGGGGATGGGGGGTGACGGGCTTAAATGGGGGGGCGGAATATTGGGAAAGGGGGGGGATAAAGTCGGGGGGGGGGGCTGGGGGGATGGGCATGGGGGGGCTTAAAAAGTGGGGGGGAGGGGATGAGATGGGACGGCGGAAGGAGGCGGAATGGGGGGGGAGGGGGATGGAGGGGAAGGGGGTTAAATGGGGAGGGAGATAGGGGGAAGATGGGGGGAGGGGGACAGGGGGGAGGGGCTTAAAATGGGGGGGGGGATGGGATGGGGGGGGTTTAAAGTGGGGAATGGGAT
>NW_015439937.1:34856-41076 GCF_001577835.2 Coturnix japonica | reverse complement strand
CCCACCACCTAGCAGACCCCCCCATGTCCCCCCTACCCCATTGGAGACCCCACCCCCCACACATTACCCCCCCCACTCATTAGGCAGAACCCCCCCATAGGTCAGACCCACCCCCCATATCCCCCACATAGGGAAACCCCCACCCACCCACAGTGAGACCCCCACCCCCCCCCCACTTACCCCCTCCCCGCCTCAGAGGAACCCCACCACCCCCCAAAAAAAGAGACCCACATCCAATCCCTCCGCATAGGAGCAACACCCACGCCCACAACCAACAACACACACCCACACACCACCACCACCAAAGCAAACCTGCACAACAAACACACAAACCACCCAACACACATAACCACAACACCACTAAAACCCACCACCACAACCCACAACAAACCCAACCAACCACCCAACCACACCATAGGAGACCCCCCCCCAGGACCTGCTCCCCCCATTCTCCCCACCCATTAGGACGCCCCCCCCCCATAATTACACCCTCCCCGCCCCACTAAGGAGACTCCCACCACCAAACCAAGGAGACCCCACCCCATATCCCGCCATAGCGCAGCGCACCCCCCCATCACCCAGTTCTCCCCGCATAGGCGAGGACCGCCAACCCCTTCCCTCTCCCCATTTCCCCCCCCCATTAGTCGGAGGACCCGCCTACCCACATTACCCCTTAACCCCCAATAGAGACCCCCACCCCGCAGCCCCATAGGAGACCCCCCCCATAGGAGACCCTCTCCCCGCCATAGGAACCCCCCCCCCCATTCCCCTCTCCCCATTCCACTCCACATTACCCCATAGGAGACCCCCGTCGGCCCCCCGCATAGGAGACCCCCCCACCACCCCATAGCTTGACCCCCCCTCCATATCCCCGCATTTCCCCCCCCATATGAGACCCCTCCCCACGATTACCACCCTCCATAGGAGACCCCCCCACCCCATTCTCGCCCACCAGAGGAGACCCCCCCCCGCACATGAGCTCCGCCCCCCCCGCGATAGGAGAACCCTCACCACACACGCCCAAAAAGGAGACCCCCACCCATCATCCCCAGCCATAGGAGACCCCCCGCCCATCCCATTCTCCCCCCCATTAGGGACCCCCACCCCCATTCCTCCCCATTTAACCCCCCCATAGGAGACCCCCCCACTATTACCTTAACCCCCCCCATAGAGGACCCCCACCCCATTCTCCCCCCCATAGGAGGACCCCCCCCCATGTTACCAGCCCCATTCCCCCCCCCCAGTAGGAAGACCCCCCCATATACCCCCCCGTCCCCCCCCCATATAGGGAGACCCCCCCCCATTTCTCTCCCCATAGGTGACCCCCCCCCTAGGAACCCAACACACATTTTCCCCCCCCATATCCTCCCCCATTCCCTATAGGAGACCCCACCCCCCCCATAGTGAGCCCCCACCATGTCCCCCCCACTGTCGGCGAGACCCCCCCATGTTCCCCCATAGGAGACCCCCCCGCATTCCCCTCTCCCCCATTTTCCACCCCGATTACCCCCAAGGGGAGGACCCCTGCCCCCCACCCCCATAGGAGACCCACCACCCCATAGGATAGGCACCCCAACCCCGATAGGGAAACCGCCCTCCTCCCTCTATAAGCTCCTGCTCCTCCGCTGCCTCCATCCAGCTCCATCATGTCCCCCCCCCCTCGTGGTCTCCATCACCTTCATCACCTCCATCATCATCATCGTCATCGTCGCCGTCGTTTCTTGGTCCCGTTGTTGCTCGGGATCCTGCTCGGAGCCGCCGCCGCTTCCGCCGCCGCCGCCTCCGTGTTGCTGCTGGGCGGCCGGGATGGGAACGGGATAAAGGTGGGGGTGGGGGGTATGTCTGTATGTCTGTATGTCTGTATGTCTGTATGTACGGCCATCCTGATGTCCATCTGTCCATCCAGGTCCCCCACCCATCATAATGTCCATCCAGGTCCCCATCTGTCTGTCTGTCTGTCCATCCTGATGTCCATCTGTCTGTCCATCTGGGTCCCCACCCATCCTAATGTCCATCCAGGTCCCTGTCTGTCTGTCTGTCTTTCCATCTGTCCATCCTGATGTCCATCTGTCCATCCGAGTCCCCAGTCCATCCTAATGTCCATCCAGGTCCCCATCTGTCTGTCTGTCTGTCCATCCAGGTCCCCATCCATCCAGCTGTCCATCCAGGTCCCCATCTGTCTGTCCATCCATCCTGATGTCCATCTGTCCATCCGGGTCCCCATCTACCCATCCAGGTCCCCATCTGTCTGTCTGTCCATCCTGATGTCCATCTGTCTATGCAGGTCCCCATTTGTCCATCTGTCCATCCATTCTGATGTCCATCTGTCTGTCCATCTGGGTCTCCATCCATCCTGATGTCCATCCAGGTCCCTGTCTGTCTGTCCATCCTGATGTCCATCTGTCCATCCAGGTCCATGTCTGCCTGTCTGTCTGTCCATCCAGGTCCCCCACCCATCATAATGTCCATCCAGGTCCCTGTCTGTCTGTCCATCCATCCTAATGTCCATCTGTCCATCCAGCTCCCCATCCATCCAGCTGCCCATCTGGGTGTCCATCTGTTTGTCTGTCCATCCATCCTGATGTCCATCCGGGTCCCCATCTGTCTGTCCGTCTGTCCATCCCTTCATCCATCTGGGTCCCCATCTGTCCATCCATCCTGATGTCCATCTGTCTGTCCATCCGGGTTCCCATTCATCCTAATGTCCATCCAGGTCCCCATCTGTCTGTCTGTCTGTCCATCCTGATGTCTGTCTGTCCATCCAGGTCCCCCACCCATCATAATGTCCATCCAGGTCCCTGTCTGTCTGTCTGTCCATCCTGATGTCCATCTGTCCATCCAGCTCCCCATCCATCCATCTGTCCATCCAGGTCCCCATCTGTCCGTCCATCCTGATGTCCAGCTGTCCATCCAGGTCCCCATCTGTCTGTCTGTCCATCCATCCTGATGTCCATCTGTCCATCCAGGTCCATGTCTGTCTGTCTGTCTGTCTGTCCATCCAGGTCCCCCACCCATCATAATGTCCATCCAGGTCCTTGTCTGTCTGTCTGTCTGTCCATCCTGATATCCATCTGTCCATCCGGGTCCCTGTCTGTCTGTCTGTCCATCCTGATGTCCATCTGTCCATCCAGGTCCCAAGATGAGGGATAAGGGGGGAGAGAGATGGGGTGGGTGGGGGGGGAAAACGTGCCTAAGGGTGTCGCCATATAGTAGGAGGGCTTCCTAAATGGGGGGGGGAGGGAGGGGTCATGATGAGGAAGGGGTTGTATGGGAGGGGTCTGCCTATGGGGCTGGGTCTCATATGGGCTGGGGTCTCCTATGGGGCGGTCTTATATGGGCTGGGGTCTCCTATGAGGGGGTCTTATATGGGCTGGGGTCTCCTATGTGGGGCGGTCTTATATGGGTTGGTGTCTCCTATGGGGGGTCTTATATGGGCTGGGGTCTCCTAAGGGGTCCCATATAGTGAGGGCTTCCTAGAGATGGGGGGGGGGGTCATAGTGAGGAGGGGGTTCCGTATGGGGAGCATTCGCGGGGCTGGTGGTCGTGGCATGAGTGGGCTGGGGTCTCGCTGGGGCGGTGGACTGTATAGTGGGCTGGGGTCTCCTATGGGGTGGTCTTATATGGGTGGGGTCTCCTATGGGGGTCCCATATAGGGAGGGCTTCCATAAGAGGGGGTGGGGTTGTCATATAGGAAGGGCGTGCCTATGGGAGTGGGAGGGTCTTGTGCGTATGGGCTGGGGGTCTCATATGGTGAGAGGTCTGGGTAGTGGGGTGGTCTTATATGGGTTGGGGTCGGTCCCTAATGGGGGTGCCGCAGTATAGGGAGGGCCTTGCCTAAAATAGGGGGGGGTGTCAATATGAGGAAGGGGGTTGCCTACGGGGAGGGTTTTCTCCTATGGGGGTCTCCTATGGAGTCTTATATGGACTGGGGTCTCCTATGGGGTCCCATATAGGAAGGGGTTCCTATGGGAGGGGTCTCCTATGGGCTGGGGTCTTATATGGGCTGGGGTCTCCTATGGGGTCCCATATAGGAAGACGGGTTCCCTGATGGAGGGGTCTTCCTATGGGCGTGGGGTGCTTATATGGGGACTGGGTCTCCATATGGGGTCCCAGTGTATTAGGAAGGGTTCCTGATGGGGGGGGTCTCCTATGGGCTGGGGTCTTATATGGGCTGGGGTTTCCTATGGGGTCTCCTATGGGGGGTTTCCTATGGGGTCCCATATAGCAAGGGCGTGGTCCGTAAATGGGGGGGGGTCATATAGGAAGGGGTTCCTATGGGGAGGGGTCTCCTATGGGGAGGGGTCTCCTATGGAGGCTTCCTCTTAGGGGTCTTATATAAAGGGGGTCTCCTAGTTGGGGGGTCTTATATGGGCTGGGGTCTCCTATGGGGTCTCCTATGGGGGGTTTCCTATGGGGTCCCATATAGGGAGGGCTTCCTAAATGGGGGGGGGGTCATATAGGAGGGGTTCTACTGGGGAGGGGGTCTCCTATGGGGGGTCTTATTTTTTTTTAGTGGGCTGGGGTCTCCTATGGGGTCCCATATAGGAAGGGCTTCCTATGCGGAGGGGTCTCCTATGAGTGGGACCCAAATCTATGGGTCAGCCCCCCCCCGCAATTATGGGTCCCCCCCATCCAATCTATGGGTCCCCCCCCATAATCTATGGGTCCCCCCCCCAATCTATGGGTCCCCCGCATCCAATCTATGGGTCCCCCCCCTAATCTATGGGTCCCCCCCATCCAATCTATGGGTCCCCCCCCAATCTATGGGTCCCCCCCCATGAATGTGATGGGGTTGCGCCGCCCGCCCAATCTAATGGGTCGAAAGCGCCCCCCCAATCTATGGGTCCCCCCCCTAATCTCAATGGGTCACCCCGCATCCAATCTATGGGTCCCCCCCCATAATCTATGGGTCCCCCCCCCCAATCTATGGGTCCCCCCCATCAATCTATGGGGTCGCCCCGATCCAATCTATGGGTTCCCCCCCCCCAATCTATGGGGCGCCCCCCTCCGATCTATGGGGTCCCCCCCCCCTAGAATCTATGGGTCCCCCCCATCCAAGTCGATGGGGTCCCCCGCCCAATCCTATGGGTCGCCCCCCTCTATAATCTTGATGGTCCCCCCCCCAATCTATGAGGGTTCAGCGCGCCCCCAGTTCTATGGGTCCCCCCCCGTAATCTATGGGGTCCGCCCCACATCAATCGTAGTGGGGTCCCCCCCACCAATCTGATGGGATCCCAGCTCGGCAATCTATGGGTCCCCCCCCCCTGAATCGTATGGGTCCCCCCATCCAATCTATGGGTCCCCCCCCAATCTATGGGTCCCCCCCCATAATCTATGGGTCCCCCCCCCAATCTATGGGTCAGCCCCCCCCGCCAATCATGGTGTCCCCCCCCGTAATTATGGGTCGCCCCCATCCAATCTATGGGGGTGCCCCGCCAATTCTTCATGGCGAGGTTCCCCCGCATCCAATCCGTATGGGTCCCCCCCCTAGGATCTATGCGGTACCCCCCCGATTAATCGTCATGGGGTCCCCCCAGTCAATACTAGTGGGTCGCCGCCCGGCCCAAATCTGATGGGGTCCCCCAGCATCCAATCTGATTGGGTCCCCCCCGCCTAATTCGTATGGGTCCCCCCATGCCCATCTATGGGTCCCCCCCCAGATCTATGGGTCACCCCCCCAAGTCTATGGGGTCCCCCCCCCCCATTCTAGTGGAGTAACCGCCCCATAGATCTATGGGGTCCCCGCCAAAACCCGAATCTATGGGGTCGCGGCGCCCCTCGCCATCTGATGGTCCCCCACCCCGCTTTTCCTTGGGGGGACCCCCCCCAAAATTCCCACTGGTGTGTTGGAAAGCTCCCAGGATCCACCAGACTTCCCCATCAGCCAATGGGGGGGGGCATAGGGATGCGGGGGGCCCCAAATGGGGGTTGGGGGTCGACAGGGATGGGGGGTCGTGGCGATGGGGGGGGTCTTAAATGGGGTTGGGGTCACAAGACGTGGGGGGGGGGTCACGAGGATGGGGGGGGTAATGGAATTGGGTTGGGGGTCTCAGATGGCGGGGGGGGTCATGAATGGAGGGGGTCCATAAATGGGGTTGGGGGTCTCAAGTGGGGTTGGGGGTCTCAAATGGGGTTGGGGGGTCATAGTTGGGGGGTCCAAATGGGGGGTGTTAGTAAGATTGGGGGGGGTCTCAATGTGGATTGGCGTCATCTCTCTCTT
>NW_015439937.1:29910-34025 GCF_001577835.2 Coturnix japonica | reverse complement strand
ACCCCATTATCCCCATATCCCCTCCATTATAACCCCATTAACCCCATATCCCCTCCATTATAACCCCATTAACCCCATATCCCCTCCATTATGACCCCATTAACCCCATATCCCCTCCACTGTGACCCCATTAACCCCATATCCCTTCCATTACGACCCCATTAACCCCATTAACCCCACATCCCTTCCATTCTGACCCCATTAACCCCATATCCCCCCACTTTGAACCCCATTAACCCCATATCCCTTCCATTGTGACCCCATTAACCCCCTTAACCCCATTAACCCCATATCCCTTCCATTATGACCCCATTAACCCCACATCCCCTCCATTGTGACCCCATTAACCCCATATCCCTTCCATTACGACCCCATTAACCCCCTTAACCCCATTAACCCCATATCCCTGCCATTGTGACCCCATTAACCCCACATCCCTTCCATTACGACCCCATTAACCCCATTAACCCCATTAACCCCATATCCCTGCCTTTATAACCCCATTAACCCCATATCCCTTCCATTACTACCCCATTAACCCCCTTAACCCCACTAACCCCACATCCCTTCCATTCTGACCCCATTAACCCCATATCCCTTCTATTACGACCCCATTAACCCCCTTAACCCCATTAACCCCACATCCCCTCCATTACGACCCCATTAACCCCATTAACCCCACATCCCCTCCATTATGACCCCATTAACCCCACATCCCTTCCATTGTGACCCCATTAACCCCATATCCCTTCCATTAAGACCCCATTAACCCCCTTAACCTCATTAACCCCACACCCCTTCCATTACGACCCCATTAACCCCCTTAACCCCATTAACCCCATATCCCTTCCATTATGACCCCATTAACCCCATTAACCTCACATCCTTCCACTTTGAACCCCATTGACTCCATATCCCCTCCATTTTGACCCCATTAACCCCATATCCTACCACTTTGAACCCCATTAACCCCATATCCCTTCCATTACGACCCCATTAACCCTATTAACCCCATTAACCCCATATCCCCACCATTGTGACCCCATTAACCCCATTAACCCCATATCCCTGCCATTGTGACCCCATTAACCCCATATCCCCTCCATTGTGACCCCATTAACCCCACATCCCTTCCATTGTGACCCCATTAACCCCACATCCCCTCCATTGTGGCCCCATTAACACCATTAACCCCATTAACCCCATATCCCTTCCATTGTGACCCCATTAACCCCACATCCCTTCCATTACGACCCCATTAACCCCCTTAACCCCATTAACCCCATATCCCTGCCATTGTGATCCCATTAACCCCATATCCCTTCCATTACGACCCCATTAACCCCCTTAACCCCATTAACCCCATATCCATTCCATTCTGACCCCATTAACCCCATATCCCCCCACTTTGAACCCCATTAACCCCATATCCCTTTCATTGTGACCCAATTAACCCCCTTAACCCCTTTAGCCCCACACCCCCTCCATTGTGACCCCATTAACCCCATATCCCTTCCATTACGACCCCATTAACCCCATTAACCCCATATCCCCTCCATTACGACGCCATTAACCCCATATCCCTGCCATTGTGACCCCATTAACCCCATATCCCTGCCATTACGACCCCATTAACCCCATTAACCCCATATCCCTGCCATTGTGACCCCATTAACCCCATATCCCTTCCATTACGACCCCATTAACCCCATATCCCCTCCATTATGACCCCATTAACCCCATATCCCTTCCATTGTGACCCCATTAACCCCATATCCCTGCCATTGTGACCCCATTAACCCCATATCTTNACCCCATTAACCCCATATCCCTGCCATTGTGACCCCATTAACCCCATATCCCTTCCATTACGACCCCATTAACCCCCTTAACCCCATTAACCCCATATCCCTTCCATTATGACCCCATTAACCCCCTTAACCCCATTAACCCCATATCCCTTCCATTATGACCCCATTAACCCCCTTAACCCCATTAACCCCACATCCCTGCCATTGTGATCCCATTAACCCCATATCCCTGCCATTGTGACCCCATTAAACCCATATCCCTTCCATTCCGACCCCAATAACCCCCTTAACCCCATTAACCCCACATCCCTGCCATTGTGATCCCATTAACCCCATATCCCTTCCATTACGACCCCATTAACCCCATATCCTTTCCATTACGACCCCATTAACCCCCTTAACCCCATTAACCCCACATCCCTTCCATTCTGACCCCATTAACCCCATATCCCCTCCATTATGAACCCATTAACCCCATATCCCTTCCATTACGACCCCATTAACCCCCTTAACCCCATTAACCCCATATCCCCTCCATTATGACCCAATTAACCCCATATCCCTTGCATTATGACCCCATTAACCCCATTAACCCCACATCCCTTCCATTATGACCCCATTAACCCCATATCCCCTCCATTATAACCCCATTAACCCCATATCCCTTCCATTACGACCCCATTAACCCCATTAACCCCATTAACCCCATATCCCTGCCATTGTGACCCCATTAACCCCATATCCCTCCCATCTCCCCCCACAGCTTCCCTTGCCGTCCCCCATTGGCGCTATGAAGAAGGCATCAACGGGGTCTTCCTCAGCGGCGACGTCCAGCCGACCCCAAAAGGATTAAGGGTCACGTCGGGGGGTCTCTACCTCTTATATGGCCAATTCGCCGTCACCTGTACGGCCCCCTCCTGCCCCCACGCCAACGTGACCCTACAACTCTATAGGGTCGGTTCTACCCATCCCCTATTGGCCATCCAGTTGACTTTACCCAATGGATCCGTATCCGGCCCTATACGTTCGGGTTTAGGACAAGCTATAGGGCAGCTGGATATAGGGGATGTGCTGGCTTTTAGGATGGTGGGGGATATCTATGGGGACGAATGGCAGATGGTCCAGGAGGAAAAAGGGGGGAATTTTGTGGGGTTATTACGGATCGCTGGGGGGTGAATATAGGGGGAGAGACCCCCCTATGGACCTACAACCCTATAGGGGGGGGATGGATGGGGTTGGGGTGGTCAGCCCTATAGATGGGCATCAGTGAGGTCTGTGGGTGGAGATGTGGGGCCTGAGACCCCAAAGTGGGGACATATGGGGCCGTCGTTGACTCCAGTGATTGGGGACATTTGGATCCCGAAAGATTTGGGGTCGCTGTTGACTCTTATGGCTGGAGATCCCAAGACTGGAGATGTGGGGACATCATTGACCTCCATGAATGGATTTATGGGTCCTGAGACCCCCAAGTGGGGACATATGGGGCCGTCATTGACCCCAATGGTTATATGGATCCCGATACTAAGAGATTTGGGGTCGCTGTTGACTCTTATGGCTGGAGATCCCAAGTCCGCCATGGATGGAGATGTGGGGACATCAAGGGACATCAATGACCTCCATGAGTGGATCTATGGGTCCTGAGACCCCCAAGTGGGGACATATGGGGCCGTCATTGACCCCAATTATTACTTGGACCCCGATACGAAGAGATTTGGGGTCGCTGTTTACTCTTATGGCTGGAGATCCCAAGACCGCCATGGATGGAGATATGGGGACATTAAGGGACATCATTGACCTCCATGAGTGGATCTATGGGTCCTGAGACCCCCAAGTGGGGAGATATGGGGCCATCGTTGACCCCAATGATTGGGGACATTTGGATCCCGAAAGATTTGGGGTCACTGTTGACTCTTATGGCTGGAGATCCCAAGACTGGAGATGTGGGGACATCATTGACCTCCATGAGTGGATCTATGGGTCCTGAGACCCCCAAGTGGGGACATATGGGGCCGTCATTGACCCCAATGATTGGGGACATTTGGATCCCAAAAGATTTGGGGTCGCTGTTGACTCTTATGGCTGGAGATCCCAAGACTGGAGATGTGGGGACATTAAGGGACATCATTGACCTCCATGAGTGGATCTATGGGTCCTGAGACCCCAAAGTGGGGAGATATGGGGCCGTCATTGACCCCAATTATTACTTGGATCCCGATACGAAGAGATTTGGGGTCGCTGTTAACTCTTATGGCTGGAGATCCCAAGTCCGCCATGGATGGAGATATGGGGACATTAAGGGACATC
>NW_015439937.1:25826-29285 GCF_001577835.2 Coturnix japonica | reverse complement strand
GGACATTAAGGGACATCATTGACCTCCATGAATGGATCTATGGGTCCTGAGACCCCCAAGTGGGGACATATGGGGCCGTCGTTGACCCCAATGATTGGGGACATTTGGATCCCGAAAGATTTGGGGTCGCTGTTGACTCTTATGGCTGGAGATCCCAAGACTGGAGATGTGGGGACATCGATGACCTCCATGAGTGGATCTATGGGTCCTGATACCCCCAAGTGGGGACATATGGGGCCATTGTCCCCCTCTAACCCCTCCCCCCCCAGCTGGTCTGGGTGGGGGTCCCCCTCCCCCCCCCCTTAAGTTATTACCTGGTGCTCAGATCTACCTTATTTATTCATTAATAAATCTATTTATGGTTCTTTGGGCTCTAAAATGGGTTGATTTCACCCCAAAAAGGGTGACCCCATTATCCCTTAAGGACCCCCCATGTCCTCTATGGGGTCCCCATGACCCCATTGTCCCATAAGGAGTCCCACTATTCCCTATGGGGTCCCCATGGCCCCATTATCCCCTAAAGACCCTCCATGTCCTCTATGGGGTCCCCACGACCCCATTATCCCCTAAGGACCCCCCATGTCCTCTATGGGGTCCCGTCCCCATGACCCCATTATCCCCTAAGGACCCCCCATGTCCTCTATGGGGTCCCCATGACCCCATTATCCCCTATAGACCCTCCATGTCCTCTATGGGGTCCCCATGGCCCCATTATCCCCTATAGAACCCCCATGTCCTCTATGGGGTCCCCATGACCCCATTATCCCCTATTAGACCCCCCCATGTCCTCTATGGGGTCCCCATGACCCCATTATCCCCTAAGGGCCCTCCATGTCCTTTATGGTGTCCCCATGGCCCCATTATCCCCTATAGACCCCCCCATGTCCTCTATGGGGTCCCTATGACCCCATTATACCTTAAGGACCCCATTAGGATGTCCCCATTGTGGTGTCCCCATTGTGATGTCCCCATTGTGTCCCATTATGGTGTCCCCATTATGGTGTCCCCATTGTCCCCCCCTCCCCATATTCCCCCAACCCAATGACCCCATTATCCCTTAAGGACCCCATTGTAGTGTCCCCATTGTTGTGTCCCCATTGTGATGTCCCCATTGTGTCCCATTATGGTGTCCCCATTGTCCCCCCTCCCCATATTCCCCCAACCCAATGACCCCATTATCCCTTAAGGACCCCATTGGTGTCCCTATTGTAGTGTCCCCATTATGGAATCTCTATTAGGCACAAACAGATAGCCGGAATACAACAATTGGGAGTACCCCAATGGCGGACATCACAATGGGGACACAACAAAACTAGGGATACAACCAATAGGACACCCCAATGGGGGAACACAAAATGGCGGGGACACCCTAATAGAGATTTCCATAATGGGGAGTTAAAAGGGGGACACTAACAATAGGGACACCAATGGCGGCGTCCTTAAGGGATAATTGGGTCATTGGCTGGTGGGGAATACGGGGAGGGGCGGACAATGGGGACACCATAATGGCGACACAATGGGCGACATCACAGATGGGCGGCATCACAAATGGTGGGACACCAATGGGGGTTCCTTAGGCGATAATGGCGTCATGGGGACCCCATAGAGGACAGTGGAGGCCGTCTATAGGCGGATAATGTGGTCATGGGATGGATTGGGATATTGGGAGTGGGGACAATGGGGCCACACAATGGGGACATTACAATGGGGACACGGACAATGGGCGACACCACATTGGGGACACTACAATGGGGTCCTTAAGGATAATGGGGCGTATGGGGTGGGGGGAATACGGGGAGGGGACAATTGGGACGCCATAATGGGGACACAATGGGGACACCATAATTGAGGAGACCCTAATAGGGCCCCTAATTGGGGAAGATCCAATAGGGATCACAAAATGGGGACAAACAATAGGGATACAACAATTGGGATACCCCAATGGGGACATCACAATGGGGCATCACAATGGGTCACCACAATGGGCGACAGTTACAATGGGGACACGACAGATGGCGGACATCACAATGGGCGACAACCCAATGGCGGACACCAATGGGGTCCCTTAAGGATTAATGGGGCCATGGGGACCCCATGTGTAGAGGACATGGAGGTCTATAGGCGGATAATGGGGTCATGGCGAATGGGGGGATATTGGGGAGGCGTGGGACAATGGCGGCCACACAATGGCGGACATTCAATAGGGACACGACAATGGGGACAACCCAATGGGGGACACCACAATGGGACTGGCGAGTCGGCACACTCAAAACCCTCCAATTGGGGATCATCCTAATGGCGGACATTACCAATGGGGACACCACAATGGGAGCGTGTTCCTTAAGGGATAATCGGCGCGTTCATGGGTTGGGGAATATGGGAGGGGGGACAATAGGGGACACCATAATGGGGATTACAATGGGCGACACCATAATTGAGGAGACCCTAATAGGGATACCCTAATGGGGAGATCACAATAGGGGCAACACAATGGGGCACAACAATAGGGATACAACAATTGGGATACCCCAATGGGGACATCACAATGGGGACACCCTAATGGCGCCGGCACCACAATGGCGCCGAAACAAACCCACAATAGTGGTCCTTAAGGATAATGGGCATGGGGTGGGGCGGATATGGGCTTAAACATCCCTCACAATGCGAAGTAGGCGGATACGAAGCATAGTCATGATAATGGAAAGGACACCATCTAAGTGAGCCGAACTCCATAGACTTCCTAGTCATACGAATGGCATTCACAATGGGACAACCCAAGAGCGGCAGATGTAACACCAAATCGGTGGCACTCAGAGGTCGTGAAATCTTAAGGGGGCAAAGTTACATAATCGATCTGTGAGTGTCACCTTGGCGGTCAATGCCTGTACTCCCAATAGGGGAAATAGAATGGCGCGAGGAAACGGACGAATGGGGTCCAAAAAACCACAAGAACCACCATAACACTCAAGGAGAGAAAAAGAACTCCTAATATAGGGCAACTATGATATGATGCAAGATACGCAACATACATACCAACTCTTAAATGAGGCAGAAAAAGATACACAGAAGAAAGCAAAGACTAGAATCAGCTTGGCCACAAACACCGGAATGCGCGGAAGCACCTAACGAGCAATACGCCGCGAACATACCCAACCCACCAAAGTCAGGAAGGTAGCAACGAAATTAGAGACCACGAGTCACCTACTCCACAACCACTGGGGACTACCAACCACTCGCGGGACAGCTCTACACTCCTCACAAAGAACCAATAGCAAAAATACAAACCATGAACATACCTACCACAAAATCTATCAAGCTCACTGAGAGTCTAGCCCATAATAATAACGATAATCTGCCTAATTCAACTTTTCTTTCCTTCACCATCTGAATATTAATGGACACATTACCATATCGGAAACAGCCAAAGTTGCTGGGTTCTCTAAAGGTAATAGAGTCTTC
>NW_015439937.1:23632-25801 GCF_001577835.2 Coturnix japonica | reverse complement strand
CCCCATTGTGTTGCCCCTATTGTGATCTCCCCATTAGGGTATCCCCATTAGGGTCTCCTCATTATGGTGTCCCCATTGTCCCCCCTCCCCATATCCCCCCACCCCATGACCCCATTATCCCTTAAGGACCCCATTGGTGTCCCCATTGGGTTGTCCCCATTGTGGTGTCTCAATTGTGTCCCATTATTGTGTCCCCATTGTGGTGTCCCCATTGTCCCCCCTCCCCATATCCCCCCACCCAATGACCCCGTTATCCCTTAAGGACCCCATTGTAATGTCCCCAATGTGGTGTCCCCATTGGCCCCCCTCCCAATATCCCCCCATCCCATGACCCCATTATCCCTTAAAGACCCCATTGGGTTGTCCCCATTGTGATGCCCCCATTGTGACGCCCCTATTGTGATCTCCCCATTAGGGTGCCCCTATTAGGGTCTCCTCATTATGGTGTCCCCATTGTGTCCCATTATGGGGTCCCCATTCTCCCCCCTCCCCACACCCTCCCACCCCCCACACTACACCCACAGTCAGACCATCAGTTGGACCATCTTTAACCACATCCCCCCACCCTATAAAACAAAGAATGGGGGTGACATTGGGGGGTGGGGGGGGGAGGGAGACCCTAATGGGGTTTTGGGGTCCCCCCCCCTTATCATGTGGGGCACCCGAAGATGGTCATGGCGTCCGAGAACTCGATGAAGTCCTGGCACAGGGGCTGCAGGTCGGGGTCCTGACACGAGTCCTCCAAGGGCCAGGCCTCCAACCACGTGTCCTTCCCGATCAGGTACGAGAAGCTGGGGACAGTAGGGGGCAGTAGGGGACAGTTGGGGACAATAGGGGGCAATAGGGGGCAATAGGGGACAATAGGGGACAATAGGGGGCAGTATGGGGCAATAGGGGACAGTAGGGGACAATAGGGGACAATAGGGGATAATAGGGGGCAGTAGGGGACATTAGGGGACAATAGGGGACAGTAGGGGACAATAGGGGGTAATAGGGGGCAATAGGGGACAGTATGGGGCAATAGGGGAGAACAGGGGACAATCAGGACAGTTGGGGGCAGTAGGCGGCAGTTGGGGACAATAGGGGGCAATAGGGGGCAATAGGGGACAATAGGGGACAGTGGGGGACAATAGGGGGCAGTAGGGGATAGTAGAGGATAGTAGGGTACAATAGGGGACAATAGGGGACAGTGGGGGACAATAGGGGTCAGTAGGGGACAGTACAGGGCAATAGGGGTCAATAGGGGACAATAGGGGGCAGTAGGGGACAATAGGGGACAGTGGGGGACAATAGGGGATAGTAGGGGACAATAGGGGTCAGTAGGGTTCAATAGGGGACAATAGGGGTCAGTAGGGTTCAATAGGGGACAATAGGGGGCAGTAGGGGGCAATAGGGGACAGTACAGGGCAATAGGGGACAATAGGGGGCAATAGGGGGCAATAGGGGACAGTATGGGACAGTGGGGGACAGTAGGGGGCAATAGGGGATAGTAGGGGGCAGTAGGGGGCAATAGGGGACAATAGGGGACAGTGGAGGACAATAGGGGACAATAGGGGACAATAGGGGACAATAGGGGACAATACGGGACAATAGGGGACAGTTGGGGCAGTAGGTCCCAATAGTCCCCATAGTCCCCACATCCCCATATCCCCATAGTAGTCCCCATAGCTCCCATAGTCCCCACATCCCCATATCCCCATAGTCCCCACATCCCCATATCCCCATAGTCCCCATATCCCCACATCCCCATATCCCCATATCCCCATATTCCCCATATCCCCACATCCCCATGTCCCCATATCCCCATATCTCCATACTCCCCATATCCCCATATCCCCATACCCCATAGTCCCCATATCCCCACATCCCCATATCCCCATACCCCCATATCCCCATATCCCCATAGTCCCCATACTCCCCATATTCCCCATATCCCCATGTCCCCATATCGCCATATCCCCATAGTCCCCATATCCCCATATCCCCATAGTCCCCATACTCCCCATATTCCCCATATCCCCATATTCCCCATATCCCCATGTCCCCATATCCCCATATCCCCATACTCCCCATACTCCCCATATTCCCCATATCCCCATATTCCCCACATCCCCATGTCCCCATATCCCCATATCCCCACATCCCCATGTCCCCACATCCCCATATCCC
>NW_015439937.1:21319-23025 GCF_001577835.2 Coturnix japonica | reverse complement strand
GTCCCCATATCCCCATATCCCCATAGTCCCCATATCCCCATATCCCCATATCCCCATATCCCCATATCCCCATAGTCCCCATATCCCCATATCCCCAGTCCCCATAGTCCCCATATCCCCATAGTCCCCATAGTCCCCATATCCCCATATTCCCCATACTCCCCATATCCCCATATCCCCATACTCCCCATATCCCCATATCCCCATACTCCCTATACCCCCATATCCCCCTATTCCCCCCGTCCCTACCGGCTGCCGGTGACCCACAGATCAGACGCCAGCCCCCACACCAGGTAGTCCTGCCCCATCTGGAGGCTCAGCGCGTCGCGACATTGCTTGTGGCTCACGAACGTCCGGTTGCTCCCACTCGGGTCCTCGTCGGTTCCTGCCCCACAGAGAGGGGGGGACAAAGGGGACATCAGACCCCATTGTGCTCACCAGGCCTGGGTGGCACCACATGGGTGACCCCAAAACACCCTTGGGTGCCCCCAATGCAACTGGGTGACACCGAACCTCATGGTGTCTCCAACTCACCTGGGTGACACCATGGTGTCCTCAATGCAACTGGGTGACTCCAAACCTTATGGGGTCCCCAAGGACCCTTGGGTGCCCCCAACCCAACCAGGTGACACCATGTTGTCCCTAAGGACCCTTGGGTGTCCCCAATGCAACTGGGTGACCCCAAAACCCCCTTGGGTGTCCCCAACGCAACGGGGTGACACCGAACCTCATGGTGTCTCCAACTCACCTGGGTGACACCATGGTGTCCCCAATGCAACTGGGTGACACCAAACCTCACGGTGTCCCTAAGGACCCTTGGGTGCCCCCAACCCATTTTGGGTGACCCCATGGTGTCCCTAAGGACCCTTGGGTGTCCCCAATGCAACTGGGTGACTCCATGGTGTCCCTAAGGACCCTTGGGTGCCCCCAACCCAACTGGGTGACCCCATGGTGTCCCTAAGGACCCTTGGGTGCCCCCAACCCAACTGGGTGACACCATGTTGTCCCTAAGGACCCTTGGGTGCCCGAACCCAACTGGGTGACTCCATGGTTTCCCTAAGGACCCTTGGGTGCCCCCAACCCACCTGGGTGACCCCAAACCTCACGGTGTCCCTAAGGACCCTTGGGTGCCTCCAACCCAACTGGGTGACACCATGTTGTCCCTAAGGACCCTTGGGTGACCCCAAACCTCACAGTGTCCCCATGAACCCTTGGGTGCCCCCAACCCATTTTGGGTGACACCATGTTGTCCCTAAGGACCCTTGGGTGTCCCCAACCCAACGGGGTGACCCCAAACCTCACGGTGTCCCCAAGGACCCTTGGGTGTCCCCAACCCACCTGGGTGACTCCATGGTGTCCCTAAGGACCCTTGGGTGTCCCCAACCCAACCGGGTGACACCATGTTGTCCCTAAGGACCCTTGGGTGACACCAAACCTCACAGTGTCCCTAAGGACCCTTGGGTGCCCCCAACCCAACTGGGTGACCCCAAACCTCATGGTGTCTCCAACTCACCTGGGTGACACCATGGTGTCCCTAAGGACCCTTGGGTGACATCAAACCTCACGGTGTCCCCAAGGACCCTTGGGTGTCCCCATCCCAACTGGGTGACTCCAAACCTCATGGTGTCCCTAAGCACCCTTGGTTGACACTGAACTTCATACTGTCCCCTACCCCCCTTGGGTGTCCCCAACCCATTTTGGGTGAC
>NW_015439937.1:17081-20189 GCF_001577835.2 Coturnix japonica | reverse complement strand
CTCATGGTGTCCCTAAGCACCCTTGGTTGACACTGAACTTCATACTGTCCCCTACCCCCCTTGGGTGTCCCCAACCCATTTTGGGTGACACCATGGTGTCCCTAAGGACCGTTGGGTGTCCCCAACCCATTTTGGGTGACACCATGGTGCCCCTAAGGACCCTTGGGTGCCCCCAACCCAACTGGGTGACTCCATGGTGTCCCTAAGGACCCTTGGGTGACCCCAAACCTCACAGTGTCCCCATGAACCCTTGGGTGCCCCCAACCCATTTTGGGTGATACCCTGTTGTCTCTAAGGAACCTTGAGTGTCCCCAATGCATCTGGGTGACCCCAAACCTCATGGTGTTCCCATGGACCCTTGGGTGCCCCCAACCCACCTGGGTGACTCCATGTTGTCCCTAAGGACCCTTGGGTGCCCCCAACCCAACTGGGTGACCCCAAACCTTATGGTGTCCCCAACCCCCCTTGGGTGTCCCCAACCCATTTTGGGTGACACCATGGTGTCCCTAAGGACCCTTGGGTGCCCCCAACCCATTTTGGGTGACACCATGGTGTCCCTAAGGACCGTTGGGTGCCCCCAACCCAACGGGGTGACTCCATGGTGCCCCTAAGGACCCTTGGGTGCCCCCAACCCAACTGGGTGACTCCATGTTGTCCCCAAGGACCCTTGGGTGCCCCCAACCCAACTGGGTGACACCATGGTGTCCCCAAGGACCCCTGGGTGTCCCCAACCCATTTTGGGTGACTCCATGGTGTCCCTAAGGACCCTTGGGTGCCCCCAACCCAACTGGGTGACTCCATGGTGTCCCTAAGCACCCTTGGGTGCCCCCACCCCAGCTGTGTGTCCTTGTCCCTTGTCCCCAGGGTCCCGTACCCATCTTGATGACGGACACGATGCTCATGATGTAGTTGTCGTGGGACGGCGTCTCCTCCGTGGCCACCACCTTCACTTTGTACACTGGGGAGGGGGACGTCGCCGCGTCACCATCTCACAGCTGACCCCACAACCCCCCATTCCCTCCCCACACGTCCCCCTGTCCCCATATCCCCCATGTCTCACCCCATATCCCTGCCCCACATCACCCCATTCCCTTCCTATGTGACCCCTTGTCCCCATATCCCTCATGTCTCACCCCATATCCCTGCCCCACATCCCCCCATTCCCTTCCTATGTGACCCCTTGTCCCCATATCCCCCCATTCCCTTCCTATGTGTCCCCTTGTCCCCATTTCCCCCCATTCCCTTCCTACGTGTCCCCGTCCCCATATCCCCCATGTCTCACCCTATATCTCCATCCCCATAACCCTCCATTCCCTCCCCACACATCCCCTTGTCCCCATACCACCCCATTCCCTCCCTACGTGTCCCCCTGTCCCCATGTCTCACCCTATATCTCTGCCCCATATACCCCCATTCCCTTCCTATGTGTCCCCTTGCCCCATATCCCCCCATTCCCTCCCCACGTGTCCCCTTGTCCCCATACCCCCCATGTCTCACCCTATATCTCTGCCCCACATCCCCCCATTCCCTTCCTATGTGTCCCCTTGCCCCACATCCCCCATGTATCACCCCATATCTCTGCCCCATATCCCCCCATTCCCTCCCACGCGTCCCCTTGCCCCACATCCCCCCATATCTCACCATAGTCCACCCCTGGTTTGCAGGCGAGGTCGATGCGCTCATTGACCGTGATGGGATTGTCCTTCTTCTGTCGGATGAAACAGTTCTCTGTGGGGACACGGCGTGACAATGACATTCCATGTCACGGATGGGACGAGGCCAGCGACAGCAGGGACACGTCCCATCATGGCTATGACATGTCCCATCAAGGCTACGACACGTCCCATCACGGCTATGACACGTCCTATCATGTCTATGACATGTCCCATCATGGCTACGACACGTCCCATCATGGCTTCGACATGTCCCATCATGGCTATGACATGTCCCATCATGGCTACGACACGTCCCATCATGGCTATGACACGTCCCATCATGGCTATGACATGTTACATCATGGCTATGACATGTCCCATCATGGTTATGACGTGTCCCACACCATCCATGTCACATCCCATCTTGGCTATGAGGTGTCCCATGCCATCCATGACACGTCCCATCATGGCTATGACACGTCCCATCATGGCTATGACGTGTCCCATCATGGCTATGACACGTCCCATCACGGCTATGACGTGTCCCATGCCATCCATGTCACGTCCCATCATGGCTATGACATGTCCCATCATGGCTACGACACGTCCCATCATGGTTATGACATGTCCCATCATGGCTATGACATGTCCCATCACGGCTATGACATGTTCCATCACGGCTATGACATGTCCCATCATGGCTATGACACGTCCCATCATGGCTATGACATGTTCCATCACGGCTATGACACGTTCCATCATGGCTATGACACGTCCCATCATGGCTATGACATGTCTCATCATGGCTATGATGACATGTCTCATCATGGCTATGACGTGTCCCATCATGGCTATGACGTGTCCCATCATGGCTTCGACACGTCCCATCATGGCTTCGACACGTCCCATCATGGCTACGACACGTCCCATCATGGCTATGACACATCCCATCATGGCTATGACACGTCCCATCATGGCTATGACACGTCCCATCATGGCTATGACACGTCCCATCATGGCTATGACATGTCCTATCATGGCAATGATGACATGTTCCATCATGGCTATGACGTGTCCCATCATGGCTATGACACGTCCCATAATGGTTATGACATGTTCCATCATGGTTATGATGACATGTCCCATCATGGCTATGATGACATGTCCCATCATGGCTATGACATGTCCCATCATGGCTATGACATGTCCCATCATGGCTATGACATGTCCCATCATGGCTACGACACGTCCCATCATGGCTATGACACATCCCATCATGGCTATGACGTGTCCCACGCCATCCATGACACGTCCCATCATGGCTATGGCGTGTCCCATCATGGCTATGACATGTCCCATCATGGCTATGACATGTTCCATCGTGGCTATGATGACACGTCCCATCATGGCTATGACATGTCCCATCATGGCTATGATGACATGTCCCATCATG
>NW_015439937.1:5008-15056 GCF_001577835.2 Coturnix japonica | reverse complement strand
GTTTTGTCCCTATAGCCCCCTACCCCCTTGGTGTCCCATGTGTCCCTATGGCCCTATAAACCCTTGGGTGTCCCTATATTTCCCCTATGGCCCTTTATCCCCCTTGGTGTCCCTATGGCCCTATAAAACCCTTCATGCTGGTCCCTATGGCCCCATTTACCCCCCTTGGGTCCCATGGTCCCTATGGCCCTATACCCCCTGGTGTCCCTATAGCCCCATACCCCTTTGGTGTCCCTATGGCCCCATACCCCCTTGGTGTCCCTATGGCCCCATAACCCCTTGGTGTCCCTATGGCCCCATACCCCCTTGGTGTTCCCTATGGCCCATACCCCCTTGGTATCCCTATGGCCCTATACCCCCTTTGGTGTCCCTATATTCCCCTATGGCCCCATACCCCCCTTGTTGTCCCTATGGCCCCATACCCCCTTGTTGTCCCTATGGCCCCATAACCCCTTGTTGTCCCTATGACCCCACAACCCCTTGGTGTCCCTATATTCCCCTATGGCCCCATACGCCCTTGGTGTACCTTAGCCCCCATCCCCCTTGGTGTCCCTATGGCCCCATAACCCATTGGTGTCCTATGGCCCCATACCCCCTTGGTGTCCCTATGGCCCCACAACCCTGTGTCCCTATGGCCCCATACCCTTTTGGTGTCCCTATGGCCCCATACCCCTTGGTGTCCCTATGGCCCCATACCCCTTTGGTGTCCCTATGGCCCCATAACCCTTGGTGTCCCTATGGCCCCATACCCCCTTGTTGTCCCTATAGCCCCATACCCCCTTGGTGTCACCTATAGCCCATATACCCTTTGGTGTCCCTATGGCCTAAAACCCTTGTTTGTCCCTATGGCCCTATACCCCCCTTGGTGTCCCTATATTCCCTATGGCCCCATACCCCCTTAGTGTCCCCATGTGTCCCTATGTCCCCATACCCCCTTGGTGTCCCTATGGCCCCATACCCCTTGGTATCCCTATGCCCTATACCCCCCTTGGTGTCCCTATATTCCCCTATGGCCATACCCCCTGTTGTCCCTATGGCCCCATAACCCCTTGTTGTCCCTATGACCCCATAACCCCTTGGTGTCCCTATGGCCCCATACCCCCTTGGTGTCCCTATGGCCCCATACCCCCTTGGTATCCCTATGGCCCTATACCCCCCTTGGTGTCCCTATATTCCCCTATGGCCCCATACCCCCTTGTTGTCCCTATGGCCCCATACCCCCTTGTTGTCCCTATGGCCCATAACCCCTTGTTGTCCCTTAGACCCCAAACCCTTGGTGTCCCTATGGCCCCATTTTACCCCACTTGGTGTCCCTTATAGCCCCATACCCCCTTGGTGTCCCCTATGACCCCACAAACCCTTGGTGTCCCCATGTGACCCTATGGCCCCATAACCCCTTTGGTGTCCCTATATTCCCCTATGGCCCTTTATCCCCCTTGGTGTCCCTATGGCCCTATAAACCCTTCGTGTCCCTATATTCCCTATGGCCCCATATCCCTTGGTGTCCCTATATTCCCCTATGACCCCATACCCCTTTGGTGTCCCTATGGCCCCATACCCCTTGGTGTCCCTATGGCCTATACCCCCCTTGGTGTCCCTATGGCCCCATACCCCCCTTAGTGTCCCCATTGTGTCCCTATGGCCCCATACCCCCATGGTGTCCCTATAGCCCCATACCGCCTTGGTGTCCCTATGGCCCTATCCCCCCTTGGTGCTCCCTATATTCCCCTATGGCCCCATACCCCCTTGGTGTCCCTATGGCCCCATACCCCTTTGGTGTCCCTATGGCCCCTACCCCCTTGTTGTCCTATGGCCCCATAACCCCCTTGTTGTCCCTATGGCCCCATACCCCTTTGGTGTCCCTATGGCCCCATACCCCTTGGTGTCCCTATCGGCCTATAGCCCCTTGGTGTCCCTATGGCCCTATACCCCCTTGGTGTCCCTATGGCCCATACCCCCTTAGTGTCCCCATGTGTCCCTATGGCCCCATGCCCCCATGGTGTCCCTATAGCCCCATACCGCCTTGGTGTCCCTATGGCCCTATACCCCCCTTGGTGTTCCCTATATTTCCCCTATGGCCCCATACCCCCTTGGTGTCCCTATGGCCCCATACCCCTTTGGTGTCCCTATGGCCCCATACCCCCTTGGTGTCCCTATGTTCCCCACACCCCTTGGTGTCCCATGGCCCCATACCCCCATGGTGTCCCTATAAGCCCCATAACCCCTTGGTGTCCCTATCAGCCCCATACCCCCTTGGTGTCCCTATGGCCCATAAACCCCCTTGTTGTCCCTTTGGCCCCATACCCCCTTGGTGCTCCCATGGCCCCATACCCCCATGGTGTCCCTATAGCCCCATACCCCCTTGTTGTCCATATAGCCCCATACCCCCTTGGTGTCCCTATGGCCCTATAAACCCTTGGTATCCCTATGGCCCTATAACCCCTTGGTGTCCCTATGGCCCCATACCCCCTTGGTGTCCCTATGGCCCTATAACCCCTTGGTGTCCCTATGGCCCCATACCCCCTTGGTGTCCCCATGTGTCCCTATGGCCCTATACCCCCTTGGTGTCCCTATGGCCCTATAACCCTTTGGTGTCCCTATGGCCCTATAAACCCTTGGTGTCCCTGTGGCCCTATACCCCCCTTGGTGTCCCTATATTCCGCTATAGCCCCATACCCCTTGGTGTCCCTATGGCCCTATTAACCCCCTTGGTGTCCATTGGCCCCTACCCCTTGGTGTCCCCATGTGATCCCTATGGCCCTATAACCCCTTGGTGTCCCTATGGCCCTATAACCCCTTGGTGTCCCTATATTCCCCTATGGCCATACCCTTGGTGTCCCTATGGCCCTATAACCCCTTGGTGTCCCTATGGCCCGCATAACCCCTTGATGTCCCTATGGCCCCACAACCCCTTGGTGTCCCTATATTCCCCTATAGCCCCATACCCCCTTGGTGTCCCTATGGCCCCATAACCCCTTGGTGTCCCTATGGCCCCATACCCCTTGGTGTCCCTATGGCCCCACAACCCCTTGGTGTCCCTATGGCCCCATACCCCCTTGGTGTCCCTATGGCCCTATAAACCCTTGGTGTCCCTATGGCCCCATACCCCCTTGGTGTCCCTATGGCCCTATACCCCCCTTGGTGTCCCTATGGCCCTATACCCCCCTTGGTGTCCCTATATTCCCCTATGGCCCCATACCCCCTTGGTGCCCCTATGGCCCCATACCCCCCTTGGTGTCCCTATAGCCCCATACCCCCTTGGTGTCCCTATGGCCCTATAAACCCTTGGTGTCCCTATATTCCCCTATAGCCCCATACCCCCTTGGTGTCCCTATGGCCCCATACCCCCATGGTGTCCCTATAGCCCCATACCCCCTTGGTGTCCCTATGGCCCCATACCCCCTTGGTGTCCCCATGTGTCCCTATGGACCCATAACCCCTTGGTATCCCTATGGCCCCATAACCCGCTTGGTGTCCCTATATTCCCCTATGGCCCCATACCCCCTTGGTGTCCCTATAGCCCCATAACCCCTTGGTGTCCCTATGGCCCCACAACCCCTTGGTGTCCCTATGGCCCCACAAACCCTTGGTGTCCCCATGTGTCCCTATGGCCCCATACCCCCTTGGTGTCCCTATGGCCCCATAACCCCCTTGGTGTCCCTATGGCCCCATACCCGCTTGGTGTCCCTATAGCCCCATACCCCCTTGGTGTCCCTATGGCCCCATACCCCCTTAGTGTCCCCATGTTCCCCTATGGCCCTATAACCCCTTGGTGTCCCTATGGCCCCATAACCCCCTTGTTGTCCCTATGTCCCCACACCCCCTTGGTGTCCCTATGTCCCCACACCCCCTTGGTGTCCCCATGGCCCCATAACCCTCTTGGTGTCCCTATGGCCCTATACCCCCTTGGTGTCCCTATGGCCCTATAAACCCTTGGTGTCCCTATATTCCCCTATGGCCCCACAACCCCTTGGTGTCCCTATATTCCCCTATGGCCCCATACCCCCTTGGTGTCCCTATGGCCCCATAACCCCCTTGTTGTCCCTATAGCCCCATACCCCCTTAGTGTCCCCATGTGTCCCTATGGCCCCATACCCCCTTGGTGTCCCTATGGCCCTATACCCCCTTGATGTCCCTATGGCCCTATAAACCCTTGGTGTCCCTATATTCCCCTATGGCCCCATTCCTCTTTGGTGTCCCTATGGCCCCATATCCCTTGGTGTCCCTATAGCCCCATACCCCCTTGGTGTCCCCATGTTCCCCTATGGCCCCATACCCCCTTAGCGTCCCCATGTGTCCCTATGGCCCCATAACCCCCTTGTTGTCCCTATATCCCCACACCCCCTTGTTGTCCCCACGTGTCCCATGTAGGTGTGTTCCCATAGGGACAGTTGGGCTCTGTGGGGCGCGGTGGTGACGTGTGGGGCTGAGCGGGGCCGTGGGGACGCACCGATCTTGTAGTAGCTGTAGACGGTGACGGAGGCGGGTTGGATCAGCCCCACCTGGAAGTGCTGGTGGGCCCTGAATGCGATGCACTCCTCCACCTGGTGGGAGACCTGCACGCGGGGTACAGGGATGTGGGGCAATGGGGGCAGGGCCTCACCCCATAGACAGTCATCGGCCCCATTCCCATCTCCAACTCCATCCATAACCCCATAACCCCATATTCTCATTCCCATCTATGTCCCCACTCCCATCTCCATCCATATCCCCATTCCCATCTCCATCCATAACCCCATTCCCATCTCCATCCATATCCCCATTCCCATCTCCATACACGTCCCCATTCCCACCCCCATCCATAACCCCATATCTCCATCCATAACCCCATATCCCCATAACCCCATATACCCATTCCCATCCATATCCCCATATCCCCATCCATATCCCCATAACTCCATATCCCCTTATCCCCATCCATATCCCCATAACCCCATTCCCATCCCCATCCCTATCTCCATATTCCCATAAGCCCATCTCCATCCATATCCCCGTAACCCCATATACCCATTGCCATCCATATCCCCATAACCCCATTCCCATCTCTATCCATAACCCCATATCCCCATCCCATCCATATCCCCATCCCATCCATATCCCCATCCCATCCATATCTCCATATCCCCATAACCCCATTCCCATCCATATCCCCATGTCCCCATCCCCATCCATAACCCCATATCCCCATATCCCCATATCCCCATCCATATCCCCATCCATATCCCCATCCATATCCCCATAAGCCCATCTATATCCCCATCCATGACCCCATATCCCTATCCCCATCCATGACCCCATTATCCCCATCCCATATCCCTTCCAATCCCATCCCCATATCCCCATCCATATCCCCATATCCCCATCCATTATCCCCACATCCCCATCCATATCCCCACATCCCCATATCCCCATCCATATCCCCATATCCCCGGTCCCATCTCCCCATAACCCCATTCCCATCCCCACCCTATCTCCATATCCCATAACCCACCATCTCCATCCAATCCATCCCCCGTAAACCCCAATTATACCCATTCCATCCATATTCCCCATACTCCTATAACTATCCCCAACTCCCCAATCCATTATCCCCAATCACATAAACCCCATCCATTCATCCTATCCATAACCCATATCTTCCATCCATATCCCCATATTCTATCTCCATCCATAACCCCATATCTCCATCCATAACCCCATATCTCCATCCATATCCCCATATCTATCTCCATCCATAACCCCATATCTCCATCCATAACCCCATATCTCCATCCATATCCCATATCGTATCTCCATCCATAAACCCCATATCTCCATACCATAAACCCCAATTATCTCCATCCATAACCCCATATCTCCATCCATAACCCCATATCTCCATCCATAACCCCATATCTCCATCCATAACCCCATATCTCCATCCATATCCCACTATCTCCATCCAATAACCCCATATCCCATCCAATATCCCATATCTTCCATCCATAAACCCATATTCTCCATCCAACCCCAATATCTTCCACCATATCCCCATTTCCCATTCCATATCCCATAACCCCATTCCCAATACCCATTCCATAATCCCCATATCCCCATCATAATCCCCATATCCCATATCCATTCCATCCCCATCATCCTCCATATCCCCATATTCCCCATATCCCCATATTCCCCCATACCCATACCCCACTATCATCCCCCATACTCCCCATCTCCATCCATAGGCTCCCATATCCCCATATCCCCATTATCCCCATTATCCCATATCCCCATTATCCCCATTAAACCCACTAGCCCCAATAACCCCATAACCCCATACACCACCATTATCCCCATAACCCCATATCCCATAACCCCTATTTCCCATTAACCCCATATCCCCATAATCCCCATTTGCCATCGAAGGCTCTCCTATCCCACCCCATCCCATTCCTCATGCCCTCCCCCAATTTCCCCCCCCCATTCCCCCCAAAACACCATTTATCCTACCCCAATATCCCCCCCATAATCCCCCCATATCACCTTATTCCTACCCATATCCCCCCCATATCCCCCATATCCCCCAATCCCCCCATATCCCCCATATCTCCATATATCCCCCCATGATCCCCCCATATCCCCCCATATCCCCCCAATAATCCCCTATATCCCCCCATATCTACCCATATCCCCCCCATATCACTCTTATCCTACCCTCATATCCCTGCATATCCCCCCATATCCCACCCATATCCCCTATATATCCCCATATCCCCCCATATCCCCCATATCCCCCATATCCACCCCATATCCCCCCATATCCCCCCATATCCCCCCCATATCACCTTATCTACCCCCATATTCCCCATATCCCACTATATCCCCCTATATCCCCTCATACCCCCATAATCCCCCCATATCCCCCCCATATCACCTTATCCTACCCTCATATCCCTGCATATCCCCCATATCCCCCCCTATATCCCCCTATATCTCCCCTATATCTCCCCTATATCCCCCATATACCCCCCATATCCCCCCATATCCCCCCATATCCCCCCATATCCCCCCTATATCCCCCATATCCACCCCCATATCCCCCTATATCCCCCCATATCCCCCCATATCACCTTATCTTACCCCATATCCCCACATATCCCCCATATCCCCCTATATCCCCCCATATACCCCCCCATATCTCCCCTATCCCCCATATCCCGCCCCACTATCCCCCTATGATCCCCCATAATACCCTATATCCCCTATATCCCCCATATCCCCCTATCCCCCATATCCCCCCCAAGTCCCCTCACCTTATCCAGGTAGATGATGAGGTTGCTGCGGTTGGACAGCGAGTGGTCGATCTCAAAACATTGTACGAGATTGTAAGCGCCTTCCACTCCTTCGGAGAGCTGGGAGGGGCGGTCAGAGGGGTATGGGGGGTGCATATGGGGGGATATGGGGGGATATGGCGGGAGGCCATATGGGGGGTATGGCGGGATATGGGGGATATGGGGGTTATGGGGGGATATGGGGCGGATATGGGGGGATATGGGGGAATATGAGGGGTTATGGGGGGGATATGGGGCGGATATGGGGGGATTGGGGGCTAGGGGAATATGGGGGAAATGGGTTATGGAATGGGGGTTTATGGGGACTTGGGGCGGAATTCGGGGATATCGGTATGGGGGAATATGGGGGGATATGGGGGAGGGTTATGGGGGGTAGGGGGATATGGTGGCGTTATGGGGGAATATGGGGGGCATATGGGGGCGGAAGTTAGTGCGTGGGGGATTATGGGGGTGTATGGGGAATATGGGCGGGGTTATGGGGGGAATGATATGGGGGGTTGATTGGGGGATGGCGGAGATGGGGGGATATACGGGTCTGGTGGTATTATGGAGGGAATATGGGGGGGATATGGGGAATATGGGGTGTTATTGGGGTTGATATGTGGGGGATATGGCGGGTGATATGGCGGAATATGGGGGGTTATGGAGGGGATATGGGGGAATGAGGGGGTTTAGGGGGATAATTGGGGATATTGTGGGGAGGTTGGGCGGGATATGGGGGGATTGGGGGGAATATGGGGGGTGTATCGGCGGGATATGGGGGGTTATGAGGGGGATTATGGGGGATATTGAGGGGTTATGGGGGGATATGGGGGGTTATGGGGGGATATGGGGGTTATGGGGGGGATATTGGGGATTGGATATGGGGTGATATATGGATTATGGGGGAATATGGGGAAATATGGCGGGTTATGGGGGGGATATGGGGATATGGGGGATATGGGGGATTAATGGGGAGATATGGGGATATGGGAATTATGGGGTGTTAGGAGGGATCATTGGGCGGAATATTGGGGGGAATATGGGGGATATGGGGGGATATGGGGGGAATATGCGGGTTATATCGGGGCGGATATGGGGGAGATATGGGGGGAATGGGTGGGATTGGGAATATGTGGGGGGATATGGGCAGATATGGGGATATGGGGGATTATAGGGGGTTATGGGGGGGATATGGGGCGGATATGGGGGGGATATGGGGGGGATATGGGGGATTATGGTGGGTTATAGGGGGTTATGAGGGGTTATGGGAGGGTTATGGCTGTGCGTTTAGGGGGGTTACAGAGGGTTATGGGGGGGTTATGGGGGGTTATAGCGAGGTTATGGGGCGATATAGGGGGTTATGGGGCAGATACCGGGGGATATGGGGGGTTATGGAGGGGTTATGGGGGATTTATGGGGTAGATATGGGAGGGATATGGGGGGTTATGGGGGGTTATGAGGGGTTATGGGGGGCTTATTGGGGGTTCTTTAGAGGTTGTAGGGGATATGGGGGGTTATGGGGGGACATGGGGGTGTTATGGAGGGCTATAGGGGGATAATGGACGGGCTATAGGAGGTATATAAGAGGGTCGTTAGAGGGTATGGGGGGCTATAAGAGGTGTTTATGGAGGGATATAGGGGTCGGTTACATGGAGTTATGGGGGCTATGGGGGATTATGCGGGGTTATTAAGGGGGGTGGGTTTTTAGGGGGTTATGGGAGATCATAGCGGGGTTATGGGGGATTATGGAGGGTTATGGCGGTGTTATAGGGGGTTATGGGGGGTCATGGGGGGTAATAGAGGGTCATAGGGGGGCTATGGGGGGATATGGGAGGTGGGAGGTTATTGGGACGTGTTTATGGGGGTTATGCGGGTCAGAGGGTCTATGGGGGTGATGGAGCCGGTTATAGGGAGGTTTATGCGGGAGCTATGGGGGGGTTAGGAGGCGGGTTATGGGGGGTTACATGGAGTTATGGGGGGTTTTATGGGTGGGGTTATGGGCGGGATATGGGGTGGTTTATGGGGTGTTATGGGGGTTTATGGTGGGAGGTTATGGGGGGCATATGGGGTGGTTATAGGGAGGTTATGGGGGGCTATGGGGGGTTATAGGGAGGTTTGGGAGCGCTATGGGGAGCAGTGTTATGGGGGATCATGGGGCGTTATGGGAGGTTACATGTGGAGGTTATGGGGGGTATATAGGGTATAGGGTTATTGGGGGGGATTGAGGGGGTTACTGGGTGTTAATTGGAGTTATGGAGGGGTTAATGGGGGTTTATTGCGGCGGGATATGGGGGTTTATGGGGGTTCATGGGCGGCGGGATATGGGGTTTATGGGGGTCAAATGGGGGTGGATATGGGGGGGTTATTGCGGGTTATGGGGGGGATATGGGGGGTTATTGGGGGGGTTATGGGGGTTATTAGGGAGGTTATGGGGGGCTATGGGGGGTTTATGGGGGGGTTATGAGGAGTTATGGGGGTTACACTTGGAGTTATGGCGGGGTTATGGGTAAATTTGGGGGGGGATAATTTTGGGGGGGTTACTAAGGGAGGTTATGGGGGGGGTTTACCATTGGGGAAGGGTTATAATTTTTGGGGGGTTTATTGGGGTATTTATGGGGGGGATTATGGGGGGATATAGGGAGGTTAGATAGGGAGGTTATGGCGGGGCTATGGGGGAGTTTATGAGGGGGTTATGGGGCGTTATGGGGGTTATGGGGGGCTATTGGGATCTCTTT
>NW_015439937.1:0-1489 GCF_001577835.2 Coturnix japonica | reverse complement strand
CCCCACAGCCCCATAACCCACCCCATAACCCCATAACCCACCCCACAGCCCCATAACCCACCCCATAACCGACCCCATAACTCACCCACGCTGGGGGACCATGCCCCATAGGCTGGAGTGGCCCCTTGGTTCCATGGCGTCATGGCGGGGGACATGTTCCCCATAGGGCTGGGAGCCGACCCGAAGAACATCCCGGTGGCTATAGGGGATATAGGGTCAATGTATAGAGGATATAGGGGATATAGGGTCAATGTATAGGGGGTATAGGGTCAATGTATAGGGGGTATAGGGGATATAGGGTCAATGTATAGGGGATATGGGGGATATAGGGTCAATGTATAGGGGATATAGGGTCAATGTATAGAGGATATAGGGGATATAGGGTCAATGTATAGAGGATATAGGGGACATCAGGTCAATGTATAGGGGGTATAGAGGATATAGGGTCAATGTATAGGGGGTATAGGGTCAATGTATAGGGGATATAGGGGATATAGGGTCAATGTATAGGGGATATAGGGCATATAGGGTCAATGTATAGGGGATATAGGGCAAATGTATAGGGGATATAGGGTCAATGTATAGGGGATATAGGGGATATAGGGTCAATGTATAGGGGGTATAGGGTCAATGTATAGGGGGTATAGGGTCAATGTATAGGGGATATAGGGGATATAGGGTCAATGTATAGGGGGTATAGGGTCAATGTATAGGGGGTATAGGGGATATAGGGTCAATGTATAGGGGATATAGGGGATATAGGGTCAATGTATAGGGGGTATAGGGGGTATAGGGGGAGAGTCAATGTATAGGGGATATAGGGTCAATGTATAGGGGATATAGGGGATATAAGGTCAATGTATAGGGGATATAGGGGATATAGGGTCAATGTATAGGGGATATAGGGTCAATGTATAGGGGGTATAGGGGATATAGGGTCAATGTATAGAGGATATAGGGGATATAGGGTCAATGTATAGGGGGTATAGGGGGAAAGTCAATGTATAGGGGGTATAGGGTCAATGTATAGAGGATATAGGGGATATAGGGTCAATGTATAGGGGGTATAGGGGATATAGGGTCAATGTATAGGGGATATAGGGTCAGTGTATAGAGGATATAGGGGACATGAGGTCAATGTATAGGGGATATAGGGGATATAGGGGGAGAGAGTCAATGTATAGGGGATATAGGGGGATATAGGGTTAATGTATAGGGGATATAGGGGGAAAGTCAATGTATAGGGGGTATAGGGTCAATGTATAGGGGGTATAGGGGATATAGGGTCAATGTATAGGGGGTATAGGGGATATAGGGGGAGAGAATCAATGTATAGGGGGTATAGGGGACATAAGGTCAATGTATAGGGGGAATAAGGGGACAGAAAGTCAATGTATAGGGGATATAGGGGACACAAGGTCAATGTATAGGGGATATAGGGGGTATAGGGGACACAACGACAATGTACAGGGGATATAGGGGATATAGG
>NW_015439936.1:66764-72249 GCF_001577835.2 Coturnix japonica | reverse complement strand
CCCAAAAAAAGATGTTGGGGGGGGAAGGTCCTGTGTAGGGTCATAGGGCCCTATAGGGTTTGGGGGGGTCCTGGTAGGGGTGGGTAAGGGCCAGGGTGGGGGCGGGTCCTTAGGGCCATAGGCCTATACGGGTTGGGGGGGGTCTTGTAGGTCTAATAGGGCCTATATTGGGGTGGGGGGGAAAGGGGGCTGTGTAGGGGGCCGCTATAGGGTTGGGGGGGTCTTGTAGGGTCTATAATAAGGGCCCTATAGGGGTGGGGGGGGGGATAAGGGGACCTGTGTAAGGGTCTATAGGGGCCCCTATAGGGGTTGGGGGGGTCTTGTAGGGTCTATAGGGCCCTATAGGGTTGGGGGGGGTCTTGTAGGTCTATAGGGCCCTATAGGGGTGGGGGGGGAAAGGGGCTGTGTAGGGGCCCTATAGGGTTGGGGGGTCTTGTAGGGGTCTATAGGGCCCTATAGGGTTTGGAAGGGTCCTATGGGTTGGGGGGGGGAAAGGAGGCTGTGTAGGGTCTATAGGGCCCTATAGGGTTGGGGGTGCTCTTGTAGGGTCTATAGGGCCCTATAGGGTTGGGGGGGATCTTGTAGGGTCTTATAGGGCCCAAGGGTGGGGGGGGTCTTGTAGGGTCTTATAGGGCCCTATAGTTTTGGAGGGCCCTATGGGTTGGGGGGGGGAATGGAGGGGCTTGTTAGGGTCTAGAGGGCCCTATGGGTTGGGGGGGGAAAGGGGGCTGTGTAGGGTCTATAGGGCCCTATAGGGTTGGGGGGGTCTTGTAGGGTCTATAGGGCCTAGGGGTTTGGACGAAGGGGGGTCTTGTGGGATCTATAGGGCCCTATAGGGTTGGGGGGGCTTGTAGGGTCTATAGGGCCCTAAAGGGTTTGGAGGGCCCTTATGGGTGGGGGGGGGGGAATGGGTGGGGTCTTGTAGGGTCTATAGGGCCCTATAGGGTTGGGGGGGGTCTTGTAGGGTCTATAGGGCCCTATAGGGTTGGGGGGGTCTTGTAGGGTCTATAGGGCCCTATAGGTTGGGGGGGGTCCTGTATGGGTCTATGGGCCCTATAGGGTTGGGGGGGTCTTGTAGGTCTATCAGGGCCCATAGAGGGTTGGGGGGGGTCTTTGTAGGGTCTATAGGGTCCTATAGGGTTGGGGGGGTCTTGTAGGGTCTATAGGGCCCTATAGGGGTGGGGGGGGAAAGGGGGCTGTGTAGGGGCCCTATAGGGTTGGGGGGGGTCTTGTAGGGTCTATAGGGCCCTATAGGGTTGGGGGGGGAAAGGGGACTGTGTAGGGTCCTATAGGGCCCATAGGGGTTGGGGGGGTCTTGTAGGGTCTATAAGGGCCCTAAGGGTTGGGGGGGGTCCTTGGTAGGGTCTATAGGGCCCTATAGGGGTGGGGGGGGAAAGGGGCTGTGTAGGGGCCCTATAGGGTTGGGGGGGTTCTGTAGGGTCTATAGGGCCCTATAGGGTGGGGGAAAAAGGGGACTGTGTAGGGTCTATAGGCCCTATAGGGTTGGGGGGGTCTTGTAGGGTCTATAGGCCTATAGGGTTTGGGGGGGTCTTGTAGGGTCTTATAGGCCTATAGGGTTTGGAGGGTCCTATGGGTTGGGGGGGGAAAGGAGGCTGTGTAGGGTCTATAGGGCCTATAGGGTTGGGGGTTGCTCTTGTAGTCTATAGGGCCCTATAGGGTTGGGGGGATCTTGTAGGGTCTATAGGGCCCTATAGGGTTGGGGGGGTCTTGTAGGTCTATAGGGCCCTATAGGGTTTGGAGGGCCCTATAGGGTTGGGGGGGGAATGGAGGGTCTTGTAGGGTCTATAGGGCCCTATAGGGTTGGGGGGGGGAAAGGGGGCTGTGTAGGGTCTATAGGGCCCTATAGGGTTGGGGGGTGTCTTGTAGGGTCTATAGCCCTATGGGGTTGGGGGGAAGGGGGGGGTCTTGTGGGATCTATAGGCCTATAGGGTTGGGGGGGCTTGTAGGGTCTATAGGCCCTATAGGGTTGGAGGGCCTATAGGGTTGGGGGGGGGGGAAATGGGTGGGGTCTTGTAGGGTCTATAGGGCCCTAATAGGTTTAGAGGGCCCTATAGGGTTGGGGGGGGGAAGGGGGGGGTCTTGTAGGATCTATAGGGCCCTATAGGGTTGGGGGGGAAAGGGGGCTGTGTAGGATCTATAGGGCCCTATAGGCTTTGGAGGGCCCTATGAGGTGGGGGGGGGGAAATGGAGGGGTCTTGTAGGTCTATAGGGCCCTATAGGGTGGGGGGGGGGAAGGGGAGGTCTTGTAGGGTCTATAGGCCCTATAGGGGTTGGGAGGGGGAAAGGGGGCTGTGTAACGTCTATAGGGTTTGGAGGGCCCTATGGGGTTGGGGGGGGAATGGAGGGGGTCTTGTAGGGTCTAGAGGGCCCCTATGGGGTTGGGGGGGGAAAGGGGGCTGTGTAGGGTCTATAGGGCCCTATAGGGTGGGGGGGTACGGGGGGGGCCTTGTAGTTGTCTAATTGGGTCCTATATGGTTTGGAGGGCTCTATAGGGTTGGGGGGGAATGGGGGTTATTGGGGCGGGGTTGTGTAAGGTCTATTGGGTCCTATAGGGTTTGGAGGGCCCTATAGGGTCGGGTAGGGGGGTTGTGTAGTGTCTATTGGGCCCCATAGGGTCTATAGGGCCCTATAGGGTGAGGGAGGGGGGTTCTGTAGGGTCTATAGAGCCCTATGGGAATTGGAAGGCCCTATAGGGTTAGAAGGAGGGAGGGCTATGTTGGGTGGTGGTCCCTATAGGGTGTGAGGAGGGGGGGTTATAGATATAGGGTGCCCTATAGGGCCTGGGTAAGTCTCTGGGATCTGTAGGGCCCTGTGGGGTTTTGGGGTGGAGCTGTAGGATCAGGGGAGCGTCTATAGGGTGTGGGGGGAGCCCTATAGGATCCGACCCCCCCACCCCACCCCACCCCACCCCATTGTTTGGGGCCATTTGGGAACACGGAAGGGATGGGGACGGCCCCGAGTCCCACCCAGGCTTAACCCCATGACTCAGCCCCACGCCTGGAGCCTCCCAGTGGGATACTGGGGTGTAATGGGGGGGGGGGGGAAGGGGTCACCCCATATCACGGGTGGGAAACCACATTAGTGGGGTATGGCCCTATATCATGAGTGGGAGACCCCCATTATGGGCAGGAACCCCATTGGAATGAATGGGAGACCCCCATTGGGGACATAAACCCCATTGGGATAAATGGGAGACCCCCATTATGGGCAGGAACCCCATTGGAATGAGTGGGAGACCCCCTATGGGGGCAGGAACCCCATTGGAATGAATGGGAGACCCCCTATGGGGGCACAAACCCCATTGGAATTAGTGGGAGACCCCCATTATGGGCAGGAACCCCATTGGGGTGGATGGGAGACCCCCTATGGGGGCACAAACCCCATTGGGATAAATGGGGGACCCCCATTATGGGCAGGAACCCCATTGGAATTAATGGGAGACCCCCTTAGTGGGGTATGAACCCATATCACGAGTGGGAGACCCCCATTGGGGGCAGGAACCCCATTGGGATAAATGGGAGACCCCATTAATGGGGTATGAACCCATATCACGAGTGGGAGACCCCCATTGGGGGCAGGAACCCCATTGGGGTGGATGGGAGACCCCCATTGGGGGCATAAACCCCATTGGAATGAGTGGGAGACCCCCATTGGGGACAGGAACCCCATTGGGATAAATGGGGGACCCCCATTATGGGCAGGAGCCCCATTGGAATGAATGGGAGACCCCATTAGTGGGGTATGGCCCTATATCATGAGTGGGAGACCCCCATTGGGGGCACAAACCCCATTGGAATGAGTGGGAGACCCCCTATGGGGGCACAAACCTCATTGGAATGAGTGGGAGACCCCCATTGGGGGCACAAACCCCATTGGGATAAATGGGAGACCCCCATAGGGGGCACAAACCCCATTGGAATGAATGGGAGACCCCCATTGGGGGCATAAACCCTATTGGGATGAATGGGAGACCCCCATTGGGGACACAAACCCCATTGGAATGAGTGGGAGACCCCACTGGGGGCAGGAGCCCCATTGGGATAAATGGGGGACCCCCATTATGGGCAGGAGCCCCATTGGGATTAGTGGGAGACCCCCTTAGTGGGGTATGGCCCCATATCACGAGTGGGAGACCCCCATTGGGGGCAGGAACCCCATTGGGATAAATGGGAGGCCCCATTAGTGGGGTATGGCCCTATATCACGAGTGGGAGACCCCATTGGGGGCACAAACCCCATTGGAATGAATGGGAGACCCCCTATGGGGGCACAAACCCCATTGGAATGAGTGGGAGACCCCCATTGGGGGCACAAACCCTATTGGGATTAGTGGGAGACCTCCTTAGTGGGGTATGGCCCTATATCATGAATGGGAGACCCCACTGGGGGCAGGAACCCCATTGGGGTGGGTGGGAGACCCTCTATGGGGGCAGGAACCCCATTGGGATGAATGGGAGACCCCCATAGGGGGCAGGAACCCCATTGAGGTGGATGGGAGACCCCCATAGGGGGCACAAACCCCATTGGAATGAATGGGAGACCCCATTGGGGGCACAAACCCCATTGGGATGAATGGGAGACCCCCATAGGGGTCACAAACCCCATTGGGATGAATGGGAGACCCCCCATATGGGCTTGGGACCCCTTTGGTGGGCAATGACCCCAAATGACAACTAGGAGACCCCCTTTGAGTGCCCCCCCCCCTCCCCCTAAATCCCATTATGGGGCACAAAAACCCCACCCTGGCCCCACAGCGTTGCCCCATAGCGGGTGGGTGTCACCCCCCCCTGCCCCACACCCACCCCACCCCACAGCGAATCCTTCCGTCTCGCCCCACAACGTCACAGCACACGACAAAGGACGAGCCCTAAAGGCTGCAGGTCAGTTGGAGGCTCCTTAATACCCCCATGGGGCAGATTGGGGTCCTTTAATTACCCCCAGGGGTAGATTGGGGTCCTTTAATTACCCCATGGGACAGATTGGGGTCCTTTAATTACCCCCAGGGGTGGATTGGGGTCTTAATTACCCCCAGGGGCAGATTGAGGTCTCTTAATTACCCCCAGGGGCAGATTTGGGTCTCTTAACTACCCCCAGGGGCAGATTGGGGTCCCTTAATACCCCCATGGGGCAGATTGGGGTCCTTTAATTACCCCCAGGGGTAGATTTGNGCAGATTGGGGTCCTTTAATTACCCCCAGGGGCAGATTTGAGTCTCTTAATTACCCCCAGGGGTAGATTGGGGTCTCTTAATTACCCCCAGGGGCAGATTGGGGTCTCTTAATTACCCCCAGGGGCAGATTGGGGTCTCTTAATTACCCCCAGGGGTAGATTTGGGTCTCATTTACCCCCAGGGGTGGATTGGGGTCTCTTAATTACCCCCCATACATGATGCCCCCTCCCATATATAGGATGACCCCCCCATATATAAGATGCCCCCCCCCATATATAAGATAACCCCCCCATATA
>NW_015439936.1:59526-61165 GCF_001577835.2 Coturnix japonica | reverse complement strand
TGTCAATGGGATGACCCTAAAGTGGAAGATTTGGCCCCAAAATGGAGGTCTTTGGGGTTGGATGTCAATGGGATGACCGTAAAGTGGGAGATTTGGCCCCAAAGTGGAGGTCTTTGGGGTTGGGTGTTGATAGGATGACCCTAAAGTGGGAGATTTGGCCCCAAAATGGAGGTCTTTGGGGTTGGATGTCAATGGGATGACCCTAAAGTGGGAGATTTGGCCCCAAAATGGAGGTCTTTGGGGTTGGGTGTCAATGGGATGACCATAAAGTGGGAGATTTGGCCCCAAAATAGGGAGTTTTGAGAGGAGATTTGGGGCATTTCTGGGGTAATTTGGGGCTTCAGAGAGAAACGGGTTGAGTTGGGGGTGTTTTGGGGGTGAATTTGGGGTCAAATTTGGGGGATTTTGGTAAAATCCGATGACTTTAGTGGACGATCACTACTTTTAGGGGCAAAATATGGAGATTTGGGGGTATTTGGGTGGAAATTTGGGGCATTCCTGGGGTGATCTGGGGTTCTGGGAATTGGGGGTATTTGGGAGTGAATTTTGGGTCAAATTTGGTGGATTTTGGGGGTTTCAAATTTGGGGGATTTTAGTAAAATTGGACAATTTTGGGGCTCAATCACTTTTTGAGGCAAAACATGGAGATTTGGGGGTATTTGGGTGGAAATTTGTGGCATTTCTGGGGTGATTTGGGGCTCGGGAGGAAACAGGTTGAATTGAAGGTGTTTTGGGGGTGAATTTTGGGGTGAATTTGTGGGTTTTTGGGGGCAGGAACGTTCCCCAGGATCCTGCAATGCGCCAACGTGACGCTGCAGTCGGAGCAGCGCTGCCGTCAGGCGCATCCCAAACTCTTCAGTCCCAACATGGTTTGCGCTATTGGGATGGGACCAAGGGGGGAACCCAGCGATGCCTGTCAGGTGGGGACTGGGAGGGAATGGGATTAACTGGGATTAACTGGGATGGGACTGGGAGAGACTGGGATGGAATGGGATTGGGATTAACTGGGATGGGACTGGGATGGGACTGGGATGGGATTGGGGGGGACTGAGATGGGACTGGGATGGACTGGGAGAGACTGGGATGGACTGGGAGGAGATATGGGGGGATATAGGGGGGATATGGGGGGACTGGGAGGGAATGGGAGAGACTAGGATTAACTGGGATGGGACTGGGAGAGACTGGGATGGAATGGAATGGGACTGGGGGGGACTGGGAGGAGATATGGGGGGATATAGGGGGGATATGGGGGGACTGGGATGGACTGGGATTAACTGGGATGGGACTGGGATGGAATGGGATGGGACTGGGGGGGACTGGGAGGAGATATGGGGGGATATAGGGGGACTGGGAGGGACTGGGATGGACTGGGATGGGACTGGGACGGAATGGGATGGGACTGGGAGGAGATTGGGAGGGGATATGGTGGGATATGGGGGGACTGGGAGGAGATTGGGGTGGACTGGGAAGGGACTGGGATGGAATGGGATGGGACTGGGAGGGCAGTGAGATATACTGGGAGGGATTGGGAGGAGATATGGGGGGATATAGGGGGGATCTAACTGGGATCTAACTGGGTTCTAACTGGGATCTAACTGGGTTCTAACTGGGATCCAACTGGGATCTAACTGGGATCCAA
>NW_015439936.1:55055-56341 GCF_001577835.2 Coturnix japonica | reverse complement strand
GGGAATGGGAGGGACTGGGGGTAACTGGGAGGGACTGGGGGCAATTGGGAGTCACTGGGGGCAACTGGAGGGGAATGGGAGGGACTGGTGGGGGCAATTGGGGTAATGGGAGGGACTGGGAGGGACTGGGGGTAACTGGGAGGGATAAAAGGGAGTAACTGGGAGTGACTGGGAAGGTAAAAGAGGAAATGAGGAGGAAAAAGAACTGGGGGGGGAATAAGGAAATGAACTATAAGGAAAAGAACTATAAAAATTAGGGGGAAAAGGAGGAAATTGGGGGGGGAATGGGAGGAAAAAGGAGGAAATGGAAGAGGAAAAAGACAAGATTGGGGGGAAATGGAGGAAATTGGGAAGGAAAAAGGCAAATTTGGGGGGAAATGGAGGAAATGGAAGAGGAAAAAGGAAGAACTGAGGGAAAAGGAAATGGGAAAAGGAGGAAATTGAGGAAGAAAAGGAGGAAATTGAGGAAGAAAAGGAGGAAATTGAGGAAGAAAAGGAGGAAATTGAGGAAGAAGAGGAGGAAATAGGGGAAAATGGGAGGAAAAAGGAGGAAATCGAAGGGGAAAAGGGCAAATTTGGGGGGGAAGGAGGAAATTAAAGGGGATAAAGGAGGAAATGGAAGAGGAAAAAGGAAGAATTGAGGGAAAAGGGGAAAGTGGGGGGAAAAGGGCTAATTTGGGGGGTAAAGGAGGAAATGGAAGAGGAAAAAAGAAAAACTGAGGGAAAAGGAAAGGGGAAAAGGAGGAAATTGAGGAAGAAAAGGAGGAAATAGGGGAAAATAGGAGGAAAAGGGAGGAAGAAAAGGAGGAAATAGGGGAAATTGGGGGGGGGGGGGAAGAAGGAAAAATGAGGAAGAAATGGAACAAACCCAAACCCACCAGATCTCCAGCTTTGGGGTCTTCTGGACCCCCTCCCCAACCCCAATTCCCAACCATTTTGGGGTCAAACCCATCATGGCGTCCCCCCAACCCCAATAATGCGATGTCTTTTGGGGTTGCCTTCATCTTGGTGTCCCCTTGAATTTCTTCATCCAACACAGACTCACTTTTTGCTCCCAAATCTCCCCTTTTAGGGTCTCCAACCCCCTCCCCAACCCCAATTCTCAACCATTTTGGGGTCAAACCCATTGTACTGTCCCCCCAACCCCAATAATGCGATGTCTTGGGGTTGCCTTCATCTTTGTGTCCCCTTGAGCTTCTTCATCCAACACGGACTCACTTTTTGCCCCCCAACCCCCCAGATCTCCACTTTTGGGGTCTTCTGGACCCCCTCCCCAACCCCAATTC
>NW_015439936.1:53677-54652 GCF_001577835.2 Coturnix japonica | reverse complement strand
GAGCTTCTTCATCCAACACGGACTCACTTTTTGCCCCCCAACCCCCCAGATCTCCACTTTTGGGGTCTTCTGGACCCCCTCCCCAACCCCAATTCTCAATCATTTTGGGGTCAAACCCATTGTGGTCTCCCCCCAACCCCAACAAGGCAACATCTTTTGGGGTTGCCTTCATCCCAATGTCCCCTTGAGCTTCTACATCCAACACGGACTCACTTTTTGCCCCCAAATCTCCCCTTTTAGGGTCTCCAACCCCCTCCCCAACCCCAACACCCAACAGTTTTGGGGTCAAACCCATCATGGCGTCCCCCCAACCCCAACAAGGCAACGTCTTTTGGGGTCACCTTCATCCCAATGTCCTATTGAGGTTCTATATCCAACACGGACTCACTTTTTGCCCCCAAATCTCCCCTTTTAGGGTCTCTATCTCCCCCTCCCTCCCCTCCCGGTGCCACCCCCGGGGCGGATGGTGCCTGTGACGGCGCTGGGATTAGAGGCTGAAGGCGGAGGTTCTGGGTTTCCTCCTCCGGTCCGATATAAGCTCCAGCTTCGGCTCCGTCGGGAGGAAGCGACGTTTGCTCACCTCGGGTGGAGTTCGTCCTTCTTTTTCCCCACCCATTTTTCCCCCCCTCCCCCCAAAAACCCCCCGCCCCCTTCCCGGCTGTAGATCCAGGTAAGGAATGTGGGGACCCCCCCTGGGTAGGGGGGTTGTATGTGGGGGGTGGTCCTTGGAGCGTTCTTTGCTGGTGGGGGGAATGGGAGGAGAATGGGGGAGATGGGGGGAGGGAGGGGTGGCTTCTTTCCACTCCTTCCATTCACTTTCCCCCTCTCCCTTCCCCCTCTCCTTCCCCTTCTCCTTCCCTCTCCCTTCCCCCTCTCCTTCCCCCTCTCCCTTCCTCTCTCCCTTCCTCCCTCCCTTCCCTCTCTCCCTTCCCTTCCCTCCCTTCTCCCTTCCCCCTCTCCTCATTTTCCTGCCAG
>NW_015439936.1:45820-53313 GCF_001577835.2 Coturnix japonica | reverse complement strand
CTCCCTTCTGTCCCTCTCCCTTTCGCCCATCCCCCTCCAACCTCCCTCCCCCTCTCCTACTCCTTTCCCTCCCTCTCCCCTCCTCCCACCCCTAAACCTCACCCTGACCCACCCAACACAACCCTGAACCCACACACCCGACCCCCACCTGGACCCCCCCCCCACCTCCACCCACCCCAATTTTATGCCCCACAGCTGCCCCCCTTCGGACATGCAAGATACCCACATCATCCTGGCTCCTTGGTGCTGAACTGCAGGTAGGAGAGAACCCCCCCCCAGGGCACTTCACAGACCTCCCCCCATTTCTAGACCCCCCCCATGGGCACCTGGGACCCCCCCACATCCACAGGACCCCCCATTTCCTCATTAGGATCCCCCACATACATGAGACCACCCCCCACACACACATACACACCCATGAGACCCCCATGGCCACCTCAGACCCCCCCATAATCTTACAGGACCCCCCTGTTTTCCACATTGAGGATCACCCCTCATTTCCATAGGACCCCGTCCCCACATCCACATGGACACCCCCCCCCCACAATCCAATTGGACCCCATTGCCAACCTCAGGACCACCCTGAATTCATGATTCACCCCCCCCATACCAACATCCAAGACCACCATTTCCACCTCAAGCCCCCTTCATCTTCCCCATGGGACCTCCAGGGTGACCCATATCCCCCCTATCTGTCCCCATTATATTCAAATGTCCCCCTAATGATGGGCAATGGCGGACCCCATTGGTGAGCCCATATCCCCCCTAATCTTCCTTATATCAGCGCGTCCCCCTAATGATGCAATGGGGGAACCCCGATGGTGACCCATTATCCCCCCTATTCATTCCCATATATATCAACGATCCCCCCTAACTGATGGCAATATGAGGGACCCATTTTGGTTACCAATGATCCCCACCTACTCTGTCTGCCCATTATATCAGCGTTCCCCTAAATGAATGGCAATGGGGACCCCACATGGGTTGACCCATATCCCCCCTAATCTGTCCCCAGTTATAATCAAACGTCCCTAATGATGGCAATGGGGGACCCCATGGTGACCCATATTCCCCCGATATCTGTCCCCGTTATTCAATGTTCCCTAATCGATAGGACAATGGGGACCCCATGCATGTGACCCATATCCCCCCTATCTTGTCCCCAATCTATATCAGACTCCCACTAAATGATGGCTAACTGGGGACCCCACAGTACCCATATCCCCCCGTATTCTGTCCCCATTTATATCAATGTCCCCTAATGATGGCAATGGGGGACCCCATGGTGACCCATATCCCCCCTATCTGTCCCCATTATATCAGCGTCCCCCTAATGATGCAATGGGGGACCCCATGGTGACCCATATCCCCCCTATCTGTCCCCATTATATCAGCGTCCCCCTAATCGATGCGCTAATGAGGGGACCCACTGTGAAACCATATCCCCCCTATCTGGTCCCCATTATATCAGCTGTCTCCCCCTAATGATGGCAATGGGGGCCCATGGTGACCCATTATCCCCCCTATCTGTCCCCCGATTATATCAGCGTTTCCCCCTAAATGATGGCAATGAGGACGCCATGGTTAGACATATCCCCTATCTGGTTCCCGAATTATTTCAACGTCCCAGTATTAATGGGCAAATGGGGGACCCCATGGTGACCCATCTCATCCCCTATCATGTCCCCATCGCTTATCAACATCCCCCTAATGATGGCAATGGGGGACCCCATGGTGACCCATATCCCCCCTATCTGTCCCCACAGCCTCGAGGAACGTCCTGTGGGTGATCGAGGGGACGTCGTGTGACCTGCCCTGGCAAGCTGCTCTATTCAAAAGGGACAAATTCATCTGTGGGGGGACTTTGGTGGCCCGGAATTGGGTGCTGACGGCCGCCCATTGCCACGTCCCTGGGTAGGAGGGATGGGGAGGGGGGTCTCCATTGGGTTCCCCCCAGTTTTGGGGCCAAAAACCAACAAAAAACAACCAGTTTTGGGGGTTAATTTGGCCATTTTCCTCCAGTATTGGGATGGATAACCTTAACTCTGCCCTTCGCTGTGCTGAAAATGTCTTAAATCTGCCATTTTTTCCCCAATATTTGGGCAAATAACCCCAAATCTGCCTCTCTCTGTGCTGAAAATCCCTTATATCAGCCGTTTTACCCCAATATTTGGGCAAATAACCCCAAATCTGCCCCTCACTGGGTTGAAAATGCCCTTAAATCTGCTGTTTCCCCCCAATATTTGGATAAATAACCTTAACTCTGCCCTTTTCTGCACAAATAACCACAATTCTGCCTTTTTCCCCCCGATATTTGCACAAATAACCTCAATTCTTCCCCTTTTTACCCCAGTATTTCCACCAATAACCCCAACTCTTAACCTTTTTCCCCAATATTTCCCCCAATAACCTCAATTCTTCCCCTTTTTCCCCCAATAACCCCAATATTTCCCCCTTTTCCCCCAATATATCCCCCAATATCCTCACTTCTCTCTTTTTCCCCCCAATATATCCATAAATTCTCCTCTTTTTCCCCCAATATATCCACCAATAACCTCAATTTTTCCCCTTTTTCCCCCAATACCCCCAATATTTCCTCTTTCTCCCCCAATATATCCAACAATAACCCCAATTCTTCCCCTTTTTCCCCCAATAACCCCAATATTTCCCCTTTTTCCCCCAATACATCCCCCAATAACCCAACTCTACCCTTCCCCACCAATATTTCCCCCAATAACCCCAAATTCTCCGCTTTTTCCCCCAATACATCCCCCAATAACCCAACTCTACCCTTTCCAACCCCCCCTAACATTCTCCCCCTCCCTCCCTCCCTCTCCAGCCACCTCAATGTCCGCCTGGGGGGCCGTGGTCACCGGGACCCCCACTCCACGGAGCAGCGCCGTCTGTCCTCCAAAGCCATCTCATATCCTCGTTACGACCCGGCCACCAAAGATGGGGATCTGATGCTCATTAAACTCCTCCAGCCCGCCCGCCTTAACGAGCACGTCAAGCCTTTACCTTTGGCTTTTAATTGCCCCCAGCCCGGAATGACCTGTCAGATCTCAGGATGGGGGTCCACCACCAGCCCTGAAGGTACGAGACCCGTTTTCTTGTAGATAGGGTGGGCAACCCTACGGCCTTCAGGTTGATTTCTCCCCATAGATTGAAGGGATGGGGGTCCTACAGCCTTTGGTTGACCCTACAGACTGGGGGGGTTGGAGGTCCTACAACCTTTGATGGACCTCCCCCCTATGGATTGCTTGTTGGATGTCCTACAACCTTTGATTGACCTTATCTCTATAGACCAGGGAGGTTGGAGGTCCTACAACCCTTGGTTGACCTTATCCCTATAGACCAGGGGGGCTGGAGGTCCTACAACCCTTGGTTGACCTTATCCCTATAGACCAAAGGGGTTGGAGGTCGTACAACCCTTGGTTGACCTTATCCCTATAGACCAAGGGGGTTGGAGGTCTTACAACCTTTGATTGACTTTATCCCTATAGACCAGGGGCGTTGGAGGTCCTACAACCCTTGGTTGACCTTATCCCTATAGACCAGGGGGGTTGAAGGTCCTACAACCCTTGGTTGACCTTATCCCTATAGATCAGGGGGTTGAAGGTCCTACAACCTTTGATTGACTTTATCCCTATAGACCAGGGGCGTTGGAGGTCGTACAACCCTTGTTTGACCTTATCCCTATATACCAAGGGGGTTGGAGGTCTTACAACCTTTGATTGACTTTATCCCTATAGACCAAGGGGGTTGAAGGTCCTACAATCCTTGGTTGACCTTATTATATCCCTATATACCTTGTTATATCCCTATAGACCTTGTTATATCCCTATAGACCTTGTTATATCCCTATAGACCTTGTTATATCCCTATAGACCGTGGATAGGGGTTGGGGGTCCCTTAGTGACTCCATGTCTTCTATCACCTCCAGTCACCTTCCCTGAGGACCTCCATTGTGCCAAGGTCACCATCGTCCCGGAGGAGCGATGCCGACGTATCTACCCGGGTTCCATCACCTCCAACATGGTGTGTGCCGGGGAGCACCGCAACCGCGCCGACTCCTGCCAGGTGGGTGAGGAGCAAAGCAGGGATCGGGGCAGGGGGTGGAAGGGGGGGGTCCCAAATTTGAGGTGGTTCTATGACCTGAAATAGACCCAAATTTGGGGTGGTTCTATGATGCGAAACAGACCCAAATTTGGGGTGGTAGGGTGGTTCTGTGACCCAAAATAGTCCCAAATTTGGGGTGGTTTTGTGACCCGAAACAGACCCAAATTTGGGGCGGTTCTATGATGCGAAACAGACCCAAATTTGGGGTGGTGGGGTGGTTCTATGACCCAAAATAGTCCCAAATTTGGGGCGGTTTTGTGACCCGAAATAGACCCAAATTTGGGGTGGTTCTATGATGCGAAACAGACCCAAATCTGGGGTGGTAGGGTGGTTCTTTGACCCAAAATAGACCCAAATTTGGGGCAGTTTTGTGACCCGAAACAGACCCAAATTTGGGGCGGTTCTATGACCCGAAACAGACCCAAATCTGGGGTGGTGGGGTGGTTCTATGACCCAAAATAGTCCCAAATTTGGGGTGGTTTTGTGACCCGAAACAGACCCAAATTTGGGGTGGTAGGGTGGTTCTATGACCCAAAATAGTCCCAAATTTGGGGTGGTTTTGTGACCTGAAACAGACCCAAATTTCACGTGGTTCTATGACCCAAAACACACCCAAATTTGGGGTGGTGGGGTGGTTCTGTGACCCAAAATAGTCCCAATCTCGCGCGTCGCCTTTGGTGACCTGAAATAGACCCAAATTTGGGGCGGTTCTATGACCCAAAACACACCCAAATTTGGGGTGGTAGGGTGGTTTTGTGACCCTAAATAGTTACATATTTGGGGTGGTTCTATGACCTGGAATAGACCCAAATTTGGGGTGGTTTTGTGACCCAAAACAGACCCAAATTTGGGGTAGTGGGGTGGTTCTATGACCCAAAATAGTCCCAAGTTTGGGGCAGTTTTATGACCCGAATCGTTCCCAAATTTGGGGCAGTTTTACAACCTGAAACGACCCCAAATTTGGGGCAGTTTTACGACCTGAATCGATCCCAAATTTGGGGCGGTTTTATGACCCAAAACAGACCCAAATTTGGGACAGTTTTATGACCCAAATCAATCCCAAATTTGAAGCAGTTTTATGACCTGAATCGACCCCAAATTTGGGGCAGTTTTACAACCCAAAACGACCCCAAATTTGGAGCAGTTTTATGACCCCATATTTGAAGAGATCCTATGGGACTCTGAGACCCCCATCCCAACCCCAAAAAGCATCATCCCCCCCCTCTTTTCTTCCCCCCATCAGGGAGATTCCGGGGGACCCCTCGTATGTGACGGGCGTCTGCAGGGCATCGTCTCATGGGGTCCGGGTGTCTGCGGGGACCCCCAAAAACCTGGAGTCTACGTCAACCTCTGCAAGTACACCCAATGGATCCATGACACCATGAGAAGGAACTGAACCCCCCCAAGCCCCCCTACATCCCACCCCATATCCCACCCCCCAACCCTTGTCCCCAAGATGGGGGTCCTTCCGGAGTCGGCCGGTCCGAGTACCGGGACATGCGACCCCCCCCAGGGGTGGGTAGGGGTCAGTATTGGGGTCCCCCAATGGAGTTGTCTGTGAATAAAATGGTGGGGGGCTTTTTTTTTTGAGGACTGAGCACGGTTTTGGAGGGGGGGTCCATGTGTCCATGAGGTTCTGGTCCTTGTGTTCGTGAGGTTCTGGTCCTTGTATTCATGAGGTTCTGGTCCGTGTGTTCATGAGGTTCTGATCCTTGTGTTTATGAGGTTCTGGTCCCTGTGTTCATGAGGTTCTGGTCCATGTGAATGTGGAGGTCTGGTCCTTGTATTCATGAGGTTCTGGTCCTTATGTTTGTGAGGTTCTGGTCCTTGTGTCCATGAGGTTCTGGTCCTTGTGTCCATGAGGTTCTGGTCCTTATGTTTGTGAGGTTCTGGTCCTTGTGTCCATGAGGTTCTGGTCCTTGTGTTCATGGAGGTTCTGGTCAGTGAGCCCATGAAGTTCTGGTCCGTGTGTTCATGAGGTTCTGGTCCTTGTGTTTATGAGGTTCTGGTCCATTTGATTGTAGAGGTCTGGTCCTTGTGTTCATGAGGTTCTGGTCCTTATGTTCATAAGGTTCTGGTCCTTGTGTTCATGGAGGTCTGGTCCACGTGTTCATGAGGTTCTGGTCCATGTGTTTATGGAGTTCTGATCCAAATGTGGATGGAGGTCTGGTCCGTGTGTCCATGAAGTTCTGATCCATGTGTCTATGGAGGTCTGGTCAGTATGTTGGTGGAGATGTGGTCCATATGCCCATGGAGATGTGGTCTCTATGCCCATGACGATGTGCCCCACATGCCCATGGGGGTCCTCCCCGTGCCCCCACCCCCCTGTGCCCCCTCCCCACCATTCTCCAGTGTGGCCACCTCCCACAACCCCTGAGCTCCACCTCCCAGCTCCTCCATCCCCGCCTCAACCGTGTCCCCAAAGCACCCCTGTGTCACCCCGGGGCCACCCACTGTGTCACCTCAGGGCCACCCACTGTGTCACCTCGGGGCCACCCACTTTGTCACCCTCCTTGTGTCACCCCGGGGCCACCCACGGTCTCATCACACCCATGGGGACAACCCGAAGTGGGGCCACATCCCCTCCCCACCGCTGTGGGTCGCGAGAGGGGAAGGAAAGAGGGGGCAGAAGGGACTATGGGGCTGCTGGCTGTGGGTGGCAGGTCCCGGCGGGTCCAGCCTTGGCCTGAGGGATAATGAGGTAATTAGAGTTAATTAGCGCCAGATGGGAGTGGTGGAACTGGGAGAACTGGTTGGGCCCAACCCCACAGCTCCACAGCTCCGGGTGCTGCGCCAAAGAGCCGTCGCCGTGGGGCGGACGTGGCCCAACTTGTGTGCACACACCTCCCCCCATGGGCTTCTTGGGGGTCCTGAGGGGGTTCTGTGTCCCCATATGGCCCCTCATGTCCCCTCATGTCCCCATATGGCCCCTCATGTCCCCATATGTCCTCTCATGTCCCCATATGGTCCCTCATAAGGTCCCTCACCCCCCAGCATCTTCTCATATCCCCATACCTCCCTATGTCCTCATGCGTCCCCTTATGAGGTCCCTAACCCCACAACATCTCCCTGTGCCCCCCATGTCTTCCCATGTTCCCTTGTGTGGGATGGGATCGTGGTAGACCAGACCCCCATGAATGTATCTCAATAGATCAGACCCCATGAATGGATCTCAATAGATCAGACCCCGTGGATGGATCTCAGTAGATCAGACCCCATGGATGGATCTCAGTAGATCAGACCCCCATAGATGGATCTCAATAGATCAGACCCCATGGATGGATCTCAATAGATCAGACCGGCATAGATGGATCACAATAGATCAGACCCCATGGATGGATCTCAATAGATCAGACCCCATTGGATGGATCTCA
>NW_015439936.1:41299-44514 GCF_001577835.2 Coturnix japonica | reverse complement strand
CACCCATTCAAATCATTCTTACTCCTGATTATCCCGATCTTTCCTACTTCAACAAGGCGGGATTCCCAATCCCATGGAGATCTGGTCTATCAAGGTTCCATCTCATGGAGATCTGGTCTGTCATGATCCCATCTATGGGGGTCTGAATCTACTGAGATCCAATCCATGGGAAGTCTTGATTACTGAGATCCAGCGCGATGGGTGGCGTGATCTATTGAGATCCATCCATGGGGTCTGATCTATTGAGATCCATCCATGTCGCATGAGTATCCGAGTTCTATGGGGTCTGATCTTACTGAGATCATCCATGGGGTCGGATCTACTGAATCCCAGTGTGTCGATCTATTTGAGAATCCATTCTATGGGGGCTGATCTATTGAGATCCATCCATGGGGTTATCTATTGAGATCCATCGTATGGGGGTCTGATCTTATCCCCCAATGGGAACCTTGAGGTGGACCCCAAGATGGCGGGATGACCCCAGAACCCCATATGGGGTCGGTGAGGTGGGACCCCAAATTGGAGGGGAGATCCCATAGACCCTCCGCCCCCAATGGGACCCTTGAGGTGGACCCCAAGATGGCAGGATGACCCCAGAACCCCATATGGGATCCATGAGGTGGACCCCAAATTGGAGGGGAGATCCCATAGACCCTTCGCCCCCAATGGGATCCTTGAGGTGGACCTCAAATTGATGGGATGACCCCAGAACCCCATATGGGGTCGGTGAGGTGGACCCCAAATTGGAGGGGAGCCCCATAGACCCCCCTCCCCCAATGGGACCCTTGAGGTGGACCCCAAATTGGTGGGATGACCCCAGAACCCCATATGGGATCCATGAGGTGGACCCCAAATTGGAGGGGAGCCCCCATAGACCCCCCTCCCCCAATGGGACCCTTGAGGTAGACCCCAAATTAGAGGGGAGCCCCCATAGACCCCCCTCACCCAATAGGATGGTGGATGGACAGATGGATATGAAGCTGGACTGACGGATATGAAGGTGGACGGACAGATGGATAGAGAGAAAGAGGGATAGATGAAGGACAAGTGGATGGATGGACAGACGGACATGGGGACAGGTGGGCAGATGGGTGGATGGACAGCTGGACAGTCAGACTTGCCACCAGGTAGAGAGGGAGACAGACAGATGGAAGGACAGACAGACGGAGACGGCTGGACAGACACCCAGGCAGACTTAAAGCTGCATGGGCAGACAGACGGACAGACGGCCACATGGACAGCTTGGGGGGTGGATAGATGGATGGACAGACGGACAGTTGGATGGGCAGGAAGGTGGATGGAGAGATGGATGGCAGGAAGATGGACAGACAGACAGATAGGCTAGAAGACAGATGGACAGACGGACAGATGGATGGGCAGGAAGGGAGCTGGACAGATGGACAGGCATGAAGATAGATGGACAGATGGACAGATGGATGGATATGAAGGTAGATGGACAGATGGACAGATAGATGGGCATGAAGATAGATGGACAGATGGACAGATGGACAGATAGATGGGCACGAAGGGAGCTGGACAGATGGACAGATGGGTGGGCAGAAGGTAGATGGACAGATGGACAGATGGATGGACATGAAGATAGATGGACAGATGGACAGATGGATGGACATGAAGATAGATGGACAGATGGACAGACGGATGGGCAGAAAGGCAGATGGACAGATGGATGGGCACGAAGGGAGCTGGACAGATGGACAGACAGCCATCTGGGTGGACAGACAGACAGATATCTATGCAGCCTCCCAGCCTGACAGAGGGGTGGACAACCAGCCGGACAGACAGACAGCCATGACCATGGACAGACAGACAGCCATGGCAATGGACAGACAGACGGCCATGGCAATGGACAGACAGACAGCCATGACCATGGACAGACAGACAGACACGGCCATGGACAGACAGACAGCCATGACCATGGACAGACAGACAGACGGATAGATGGACAGACAGCACCCAAATCATTCCCTTTAACGACGGCCAAAACCCCAACCCAACCCAACCCATCCCCTGGGGGAGGAATCCACCCACCCACCCACCCACCCACCCATGGGGACCGGTCTGTCTGTCCCTCTGTCCGTCTGTCCGTCAGGCCGGGGCAGTTCTTTTACCCCTATGAGCAACAGAACGGGGCGGAGGAGAAAGAGGAGAGGAGCAAAACCACCGTCGTCGGCGTTTCCTATTCGAGGACATCAAAGCTGTCGTCATCACCTGCCAGGACCTCGTTGACACCCACGGCCGCGTTCACCTCGCGCCCTCCAGGACCCGACCAGCCCTTGAGTCATTACAAAGATCCGGCCCACATCCCAACCCCGCCATAAATACGGCCCTGGGATCGGTCCTCCACTTCCCAACGCTCCTCCTCCTCCTCACGGTGAGTCCATCTGTATCCATGGGGGGGGGTCCCCTACATAAGGGGGTGGGGGGCTGTGGGGGGGAGGTTGGGGAGTGGGGGTCTCCCCAGCTCTTGGTTTGGAGCTGTTTGTTGTTGGGGTGGATCTCTCTGTGGTTGGATTTCAGGAGGAGGATGTTTAATGGGGTGGGGGGAAATTGGGTCTGGGGTCTGTGGGGGATGGAGGTGGATTTGGGGGGGGAGGTCTCTGTGGGGATGGAGGTGGATTTGGGGGGGTCTCTGAGGATGGAGATGGATTTGGGGTGTCTCTGTGGGGATGGAGATGGATTTGGGGGGGGTCTCTGTGAGGATGGAGGTGGATTTGGGGGGTAGGGAAATTGGGTCTGGGGTCTCTGTGAGGATGGAGATGGATCTGTGAGGATGGAGATGGATCTGTGAGGATGGAGATGGATCTGGGGGATAGAGAAATTGGGTCTGGGGTCTCTGTGAGGATTGAGATGGATCGAGAGGGTGAGGAAATTGGGTCTGGGGTCTGTGAAGATGGAGGTGGATCTGGGGGATAGGGAAATTGGGTCTGGGGTCTCTGTGTGGATGGACACACAGTACTGGATGTATTGTCTCTACCCCACACGGGACGGCCCCTCTGTGCCCCCCATGGCTCTGGTGGTCTTGGGGCTGATCTGGTTTGGTTTCTTTGCCCCCCAACCCCCCAGGGATGGCTCAGCACACGGACGGGGCCTTCATCCCCACCTTCCTCCTCTTGCTGGGGCTGCTGCTCGCCGCCCCACTGCGGGCACAGAAGGGGAATGGGGGCAACAACGGGGGCAACGACGGTGAGTCTGAG
>NW_015439936.1:34942-40860 GCF_001577835.2 Coturnix japonica | reverse complement strand
GATGTGTTGGGATGGGATGGGATAAAGATGGAATAGGATGGGATGAAGATGGGATGGGATGAGATGGGATGGGATGGGATGGGATAGGATGGGATGGGATGAGATGGAATGGGGTATGTTGGGTTGGGATGGGATGGGTTGTGTTGGGATGGGATATAGAATAGGATGGGATGAAAATGGGATGGGATGATGATAGGATGGGATGAGATGGAATGGGATATGTTGGGTTAGGATGGGATGGGATGGGTTGTGTTGTGTTGGGATGGGATGTATTGGGATGGAATGGGATGCAGTGTGTTGGGATGGGATGAGATGGGATGGGATAAAGATAGAATAGGATGGGATGAAGATGGGATGGGATGAAAATAGGATGGGATGAAGATGGGATGAAATTAGGATGGGATGAAGATAGGATGGAATGAGATGGGATGAGACATGTTGGGTTAGGATGGGATGGGTTATGTTGAGATGGGATGGGATGTTTTGGGATGGGATGGGATGCAGTGTGTTGGGATGGGATGGGATGGGATGGGATGGGATGGGATGGGATGGGATGGGATGGGATGGGATGTGATGCAGTGTATTGGGATGAGCTGTGATGAACTGTAACACAGTCCAGAGATGCTGGAATGTTTTCTCCTGTCTCGTGGGAACCTTCCCTGCTGGGAGGTGTGGGCAAGGCCCCATCATTTCGAAACCTGTTTTCATTCCTGGCTGAGATAAAACAACCCCTCAACGGGGACAGATGGCAAAGATGCCGAGGAAGGAATTCCCTTGGTGTGATTGGAGCTCTGGACCCATCCTCCTTCCCTTCCAACCTCTCTGGTGTGGGCATTTCTGTTCGAGCTGCGAGGAAGGAGACATCAGAGCTCAGGAAAGGGAGAAAAAGGGACATCATCTCCATGAGAACTTCCATTTCCCTCCTTCTGACCCCAAAACAACGCCCTCCTGAAGGGGAGGAAAGAGGAGGGGTCACCAGAACCTCGGATCTGACCCAACTGTAACCCAACCTCGTGTTTCCTTTGGTGGAGGAGGATTGAGGTCCCATCCAGGATGGGTCGTTGGCCCCATGGATTTCCAAGAAGAGAGTTGGTTTTCTTTAGGGGGGTGTTAAGGTTGAGTATGGTGTGTTTTGGGGTGGAGGAACCATCTCTTCCTCGCATGGAACCAGTTCTACTTGGATGGAAAGACCATCTCCTTGCACAGAGTCAGCTCCTCTTTGGATGGAGACACCTCTCATCTCCTTTAATGGAGCCACTTCTGCTTGGATGGAGACACCATTTCCTTGTCTGGAGACACGTCATCTCTCCTGGAGACATCATCATCTCCTCGGATGGAGACATCATCATCTTCTTGGATGGGGACATCATGGATGAAGGCATCATCATCTCCTCACCTGGAAACATCATCCTGTCCTTGGATGGAGACATCATGGATGGAGACACCTCTCCTCACCTGGAAGCACCATCTCCTCCTCTGGAGATGCCATCTCCTCACCTAGAGTTACCCCCTCCCCACCCGGCTCTCTCTGCTTGTCCATATCTGCTGGAAATCTGCAGCATAGACCCCACTGTGGAGCCTCTCCATCCCCATCATCCTCATCATCCCCATTATCTCCATCATCTCCATCTCCATCATCCCCATCATCTCCGTCATCTCCATCTCCATCATCTCCATCTCCTCCATCTCCATCATCTCCATCTCTATCTCCATCTCCTCCATCTCCATCTCCATGTCTATCAATCATCTCCATCTCCTCCATCTCAACCATCTCCATCATCTCCATCTCTATCATTCATCTCCATCATCTTCATCATCTCCATCTCCATCATCTCCATCTCTATCTCCATTTCCATCACCTCCATCTCCATCTTTTTGGCCCGAGCTCGACGTGCCCCCCATGCGAATCCCCACAGAAGATGATGGAGATGCCCACAAGTCCTGGTAGAACCTCCTGGATGTGTTTCCCAAGGAGATCTGACCAAGGGATGCTTCCATGATGAACACACACCATGGGGAGGATGGTTCCCACCCTCCGACGTCGAGAGCCGGATGGTGACGTGGTGACATCAAGAACCAAACAGTGACAGATGCCGGGCGTCTCCCATCACGGCAAGGCCGTAATCTCCTTCAGTACAAACCAGTCCCACCAGTACAGGCATTCCGATGTCCCAACGTGAGGTGGAAGGTGATTGCAATGCAACGTGGATCGGAGCCACCTCACCCCAGGCTGGATCAATACGTGGGGGTGGCAGGTGGTGGCATGGGAAGGGGGGAGATCCTGGGTGAAAACCAGAGGGGAGAGCCAAAATAATCAGGATTTGGGGTCTCCCATGGGGCCAAAGACCAGCGAGGGGGTCTTTGGGGGTAGGAGGGGAGTCCAGAGAAAAGGAGATAATGATGATTTTTGTCATGTTTTCACTGTAAATTTCCTATATAGCCCGATGTGGGGTTAAATAATCAACCCCAAAGACCTCGTCCAATAGAAGTAGATGGATTTGGGGTTAAATAACCAGCCCCAAAGACTTTGTCCAATAGAAGTAGGTGGATTTGGGGTTAAATAACCAGCCCCAAAGAACTCATCCAGCAGAAATAGCCTGAAGTGGGGAGGGCCACCACATCCTATAGACACAGAGTGGGATCATTGCCGACCATTGAGGTTGACCAACCCCAACGGGACGACCATCCACTGCCATGAGGGGGAAAACAAGTGGAGATGCCTTCAGAGACCCCAAAACTGGGGACAGGCCACGCTGAGACCCCTTATCTTCATGTTGTCGTGTGATAAGGCCGCATCATGGGGACGTCTCTCCTTCCCATCAAGCCAAGTGAGGTGGAGCACCCCACGGATCCGCGTTCCCCAGCGATGCCTTCTTCTCATCCCTCCCCACCTCAAAGCTTCTCCTGATGCAACCAGGAGGTCCGGGCAGGCGGCGTGGGGCAGCGGTCCCTTAAAGCTGGTCCTACAAGCTTCCTTTACCCGAGCCAAGAGGAAGGAATCAGCTCTTTGTAGGATGCGTCACCTCCCAGTTGGAGGCCAATCTTGGGTTGGGAAGCCAAGCGGATGCCCCTCCCAGAAGCACAAATGGCGAAACAGGAGGAGATAAATGGGCCCTGGCGACTTCCTGATGCTTGGTGACAAGGACGTGACCAACCAGTCCTAGGTTAAAGGGGGGGGGGGTGGGAGCTCTGTTCTATTCCCTATTGGGATATAGGAGGTGTGGGTGGGGGTAGGGGGCAACGGGTGGCACCCAAGGGTGGATATATTGGTGGTAGGGGGTGGGTATATTGGGGTGGTGGGTTTGGGGATGGGCTGATGTCAACTTCTGTATCCTGATCTGGAAGAACCCGACTCAAACTTGGGGGGCAAATAGGAGAATCTTTGGGGGTGGAGGTGGGTGGAAAGAGGGGCTCTAAATCAAAACCAGCCCACCCCCCCCCCAAAAAAAAAGGGGTGTTTTCAGGTGATTTGGGTCATTCTGATGGGGATCCTCACAGATCAAACAGATTTCAGCTCTTTGTTTCTGCCCCCAAAACCTTTTTTGTCATGAAAAAGACAAAAATTAATCTGGTGGGACCTCAGTGGATAAATAGATGGATCTCAATGGACCTCAGTGGATAAATAGATGGATCTCAATGGATCCCAATGGATCAATAGATGGACCTCAATGGATCAACGGATGGACCTCAATGGATCAATAATTGGATCTCAATGGACCTCAATGGATCAATAGGTGGACCTCAATGGATCAATGGATGGATCTCAATAGACCCCAATGGATCAATGGTTGGATCTCAATGGACCCCAATGGATCAATGGATGGATCTCAATGGATCCCATTGGATCAATAGATGGATCTCAATTGACCCCAATGGATCAATGGTTGGATCTCAATGGACACCAATGGATCAGTGGTTGGATCTCAATGGACACCAATGGATCAGTGGTTGGATCTCAATGGACCTCAATGGATCAATGGATGGATCTCAATAGACCCCAATGGATCGATAGATGGATCTCAATGGACCCAAATGGATCGATAGATGGATCTCAATGGACCCCAATGGATCGATAGATGGATCTCAATTGACACCAGTGGATCAATAAATGGATCTCAATGGACCCCAATGGATCGATAGATGGATCTCAATGGACCCCAAAGAATCGATGGATGGATCTCAATGGACCCCAATGGATCAATGGATGGATCTCAATGGATCCCATTGGATCAATGGATGGATCTCAATGGACCCCAATGGATCAATGGATGGATCTCAATGGACACCAATGGATCAATGGATGGATCTCAATGGATCCCATTGGATCAATAAATGGATCTCAGTGGATCCCATTGGATCAATAGATGGATCTCAATTGACCCCAATGGATCAGTGGTTGGATCTCAATAGACCCCAATGGATCGATAGATGGATCTCAATGGACCTCAGTGGATTGATAGATGGATCTCAATGGATCCCAATGGATCGATGGATGGATCTCAATGGATCCCAGTGGATCAATAAATGGATCTCAATGGACCTCAATGGATTAACAGATGGATCTCAATGGATCCCAATGGATCGATGGATGGATCTCAATGGACCTCAATGGATCGATGGATGGATCTCAATGGACCCCAATGGATCGATGGATGGATCTCAATGGACCTCAGTGGATCTCAGTGGACCTCAGTGGACCTCAATGGATCAATAGCTGGATTTGATTGGATTGACAGATGACCCCATTGGTTAAAAACAACCCAAAAAAAGGTCTTCCATCCAAATTTGATGGTTCCGATGGGGTCGTTCCAATCACCCTCTGAGATTTCAACCACGTTCCTCCTCCAAATCCCTTCTTCTCAACCAAAAACCTTCTGGTGGGGGACCCAACAGGGCCGATAATTGACCCCATAAATATCTAAAAGGGGGGGAAATGAACCTAATCAATGGGTTTTTAGGGTGATTTTCCTCTCGTTGCAGCGGAGGAGACGGACGAGTCCCGTATCATCGGGGGGAGGCCCTGCACCATCTCACAGAGACCCTTCCAGGTTGCCCTGATCAAGAAGGGGCAGATCCTGTGTGGGGGGAGCTTGGTGGACGCCCAATGGGTCCTGACAGCTGCACACTGCAAACAGCCCAGCAGGTGAGGGGGGGTCCTGTGCTCTGTGCTGCAGTTATAGTGGCCTGAAAACCCAATATTTCCCCTTCCAGGACCTGAGAGTGAGCTGAGTGCATCCCAGGGGTTGGGGTCTCCAATGGGTTGTGGTGTTCTGGGGGCTGGGGTCCACAATAGGTTGGGTTCTCCCATGGGTTGGGGTCTCCTATGGGGATCTCTCATGGGTTGAGGTCTCCTATGGGTTGGGGTCTCCCAGGGGTTGGGGTATCCTATGGGGATCTCTCATGGGTTGAGGTCTCCTATGGGTTGGGGTCTCCCATGTGTTGGGGTCTCCCATGGGTTGGGGTCTCCCAGGGATTGGGGTCTCCCAAGGGTTGGGGTCTCCCAGGGATTGGGGTCTCCCAAGGGTTGGGGTCTCCCAGGGGTGGGGTTGGGGTCTCCAATAGGTTGGGGTCTCCCATGGGTTGAGGTCTCCCATGGGTTGGGGTCTCCAGGGGTTGGGGTCTCCCAGGGGTTGGGGTCTTCTGAGGGTCAGGGTCTTCAACAGTTGGGGTTCTTCCATGGGTTGGGGTCTCCCAGGGGTGGGGTTGGGGTCTCCCAAGGGTTGGGGTCTCCTATGAGGATCTCTCATGGGTTGAGGTCTCCTATGGGTTGGGGTCTCCCAAGGGTTGGGGTCTCCAATAGGTTGGGCCAGGGTTTCCCAAGATTTGGGGTCTCCTATGGGGACCCCCCACCCCCATTTCTCCCCCTTTCCACCCCCCCCATAGAGACCTCCGTGTGCTGATTGGGATGGCCCCATATT
>NW_015439936.1:16889-34917 GCF_001577835.2 Coturnix japonica | reverse complement strand
TGCCACTTCTGCTTGGATGGAGACACCATTTCCTTTGTCTGGAGGACAAGTCATCTCTCCTGGAGACATCATCATCTCCTCGGATGGGAGAATCATCATCTTCTTGTGATGGGACATCATGGATGAAGGGCATCATCATCTCCTCACCTGGAAACATTCACTTTCCTGTCCTGGGATGGGAGGACATTCATGGATGCGAGACACCTTCTCCTTCACCTGAAGCACCATCTCCTCCTTCTGGGAGATGCCCATCTCCTCACCCTAGGAGTTACCCCACTCCCCACCCGGCTCTCTCTGCTTGTCCATATCTGCTTGGAAATCTGCAGCATAGCCCCACTGTGGAGCCTCTCCATTCCCCATCATCCTCATCCTCCCCATTATTGCTTCCATCATCTCCATCTCCATCATCCCATCATTCTCCGTCATTCTCCATCTCCATCATCTCCATCTCCGCCATCTCCATCATCCTCCATCTCTATCTCCATCTCCTCCATCTCCATCTCCATGTTTCTATCAATCATTCATCTCCTCCATCTTCAACCATCTCCATCATCTCCATCTCTATCATTCATCTCCCATCATCTTCAATCATCTCCATTCTCCATTTCTCCATCTCTATCTCCATTTCCATTCACCTCCATTGTCTCCATCTTTTTGGCCGAGCCTCGACGTTGCCCCCCATGCGAATCCCCACAGGAAAGTATGGATGGAGATGCCCACAAGTCCTTGGTAGATACCTCCTGGAGTGTTTCCCAAGGAGATCTGACCAGAAGAAGATGCTTCCATGATGAAACACACACCATGGGGAGGATGGTTTCCCACCCTCCGACGTCGGAGCCGGATGGTGACGTGGTGGACATCAAGAACAAACTAGTGACAGATGCCGGGCGTCTCCCATTCACGGCAACGGCCGTATCCTGCCTTCAGTACAAACCAGTCCCACCAGACAGGCATTCCGATGTCCCAAACGTGAGGTGGAAGGTTGATTTGCAAGGCAAACGTGGATTCGGAGGTCCACCTCACCCAGGCTGGATCCATACGTGGGTGGCAGGTGGTGCATGAAGGAGATCCTGGGTGAAAACCAGAGGAGAAGGCCAAAAATAATCAGGATTTGGGTCGCCCATGGGCAAAGATACCAGCGAGGGGGTCTTTGGGGGTAAGGAGGGGAGTCCAGGAGAGGAAAAAAGGAGATATGTATTGATTTTTGTCATGTTTCCACTGTAAATTTTCCTATATAGGCCCGATGTGGGTTTAAATAATCAACCCCAAAGACCTCGTTCCAATAGCAGTAGATGGGATTTGGGTTAAAAATACCAGCCCAAAGACTTTGTCCAATAAGAAGTAGGTGGATTTGGGGTTAAATAACCAGCCCCAAAGACGGTTGTCCAATAGCAGTAGGTGGATTTGGGGTTAAATAAACCAGCCCCAAAAGAACTTCATCCAGCAGAAATAGGCCTGAAGTGGGGAGGGCCACCACATCCTATAGACACCAGAGTGGATCCATTGCCGACCATGAGGGTTGACCAACCCCAACTGGGACGACCATCCACGCCATTGAGGGGGAAAACAAGTGGAAGATGCCTTCAGAGACCCGCAAAACTTGGGACAGGCCACGCTGAGCCCCCTTATCTTCATGTTGTCGTGTGATGAAGGCCGCATCATGGGGACGGTCTCTCCCTTTCCCATTCAAGCCAAGTGAAGGTGGAGGCACCCCGGCGATTCGCGGTTCCCAGCGATTGCTTCTTCTCATCCCTCCCCACCTCAAGCTTCTCCTGATGGCAACAGGAGGTCCGGCAGGTCGCGTGGGGCAGCGGTCCTTAAAGCTGGTCCTACAAGCTTCCTTACCGAAAGCAAGAGGAAGGAATCAGCTCTTTGTAGATGCGTCACCTTCCCAGTTGGGGGCCAATCTTGGTTGGGAAGCCAAGCGGATGCCCCTCCCCAGAAGCACAAATGGCGAAACAGAAGGAGATTAAATGGGCCCTGGCGACTTCCTGATGGCTTGGTGACAAGGACGTGACCAACCAGTCCTAGGTTAAAGGGGGGGGGGGGTGGAGCTCTGTTTCTATTCCCTAAAATAGGGGTATAGGAGGTGGTGGGTGGGGGTAGGGGGCAACGGGTGGCACCCAAGGGTGGAGTATATTTGGTGGTAGGGGGGGTATATTGGGGTGTGGTTTGGGGATGGGGTGATGTCAAGTACTTCTGTATCCTGATCTGGAAGAACCCGACTCGAAACTTGGGGGGGGCAATGAGGCAGAATCTTTGGGGGTGGAGGTGGGTTGGAAGAGGCTCTAAATCAAAACCAGCCCACCCCCCCCCCAAAAAAAAAGGGGTGTTTCAAGGGTGATTTGGGTCATTTCTGATGGGATCCTCACAAGATTCAACAGATTTCAGCTCTTTGGTTTCTAGCCCCCAAAACCTTTTTGTCATGAAAAAGGACAAAAATTATCTTGGTGGACCCTCAGTGGATTAAAATAGATGGATCTCAGGACCTCAGTGATAAATGAGATTGTGAGTCTCAAATGGATTCCCAATGCCGATCAATAGATGGGACCCTCAATGGATCAACTGATGGATCCTGCAATGGATCAATTAATTGGATCTTCAATGGACCTCAGATTGGATCAATAGGTGGACCTCAATGGATCAATGGATGGAATTCTCAATAGACCCCAATGGATCACTATGGTTGGATCTCAATGGACCCCAATGGCAGTCAAGATGGACTGGATCTTCAATGGATCCCATTGGATCAATAGATGGATCCAATTGACCCGCAATAGTGGATCAGATGTGGTGGATCTCAATGGACACCCAATGAATCAGTGGTTGGATCTCAATGACACCAATGGATCAACGTGGTTTGGGATTCTCAATCCCGTGAACCTCAATGGATCATAAGGATGGATCTCCAAAGACCCCAATGGGATCGAAGAGGGAATCTCATGCGACCCAAATGGTCGATAGAATGGATCTCAATGGACCCCAATGAGATCGATGATGGATCTCAATTGACCACCAGTGGGATGCAATAAATGGATCTCCAATGGACCCCAATTGGATCGATAGATGGATTCAGATGGGACCCCAAAGAATCGGATGGATGGATCTCAATGGAGCCCCAAGGGATCAATGGATGGATCTCATGGATCCCATTGGATCAATGGGATGGATTCTCAATGGACCCCAATGGATCAATGGATGGATCTCAATGGACCCACCAATGGAATCAATTGGATGGATCTCTATGGACCCATTGGATCAATAAATGGGATCTCTCAGTGGATCCCATTGGATCAATAGGATGCGCATCTCAAATTGAGCCCAATGGATCAGTGCGTTGGAAATCTCAATTTAGACCCCAATGGGTATTCGGATTAGATGGATTCTCAATGGACCTCAGTGGATTGCATAGATTGGATCTCAATGGATCCCAATGGATCGATGGATGGATCTCAATGGATCCCATGTGCATCAATAAAATGTCAAGACCTCTGGATACAATTGGAACGCTGATCCAATGGTGATTACATGATGGACTCTCAATGGGGACCTCAATGGATTCGATGGATGGATCTTCAATGCGACCCCAATGGATCGATGGATGGATCTCAATGGGGACCCCATTATCATGTGTGTGATCTGCAGATGGACTTCATTCTCAGGTGGACCTTCAGACCCAATTGGATCAATTAGCTGGGATTTTGATTGGATTGACCAGATGACCCCAAGTTGGGTATAAACAACCCAAAAAAAGAGGTCTTTTCCATCCAAGATTTGATGTGTCCGATGGGGTCGTTCCCAATCACCCTTTGACGATTTTCTAACACGTTCCTCCTCCAAAAGTCCCTTTCTTCTTTCAACAAAAAACCTTCTGGTGAGGGGATCCCAACAGGGCCGATAATTGACCCACTATAAATTCTAAAAGGTGGGGGGAAAATGAATGGGCCTATCAATGAGGTTTTAGGGTGATTTTCCTCTCGTTGCAGCGGGAGGACGGACGAGTCCGTATTCATTCGTGGGGGAGCCCTGCACCATCTCACAGGAGACCCTTCCAGGCTTTGCCCTGATTCAAGGACAAAGGGGCGATCCTTGTGGTGGGGGAAGCTTGGGGACGCCCAATTTGCGGTTCCTGGACAGCTGCCACACTTGCAAACAAGCCCAGGCAGGTGAGGGGGGTCCTGTGCTTCTGTGCTGCAGTTATAGTGGCCTGAAACCCCAATATTTCCCCTTCCTAGGGACCTGAGAGTGGAAGCTTGAGGCATCCCAGGGGTTGGGGTCTCCAATGGTTGGGTGTTTCTGGGGCTGGGGTCACAATACGGTGGGGTTCTCCCATGGCGTTTGCGGGTCTCCTATGGGAATCTCTCATGGGTTGAGGTCTTCCTATGGGATTGGGGTCTCCCAGGGGTTGGGGTTCCTATGGGGGATCTGCTTCATGCGTGTTGCAGCGTCTCCTATGGGTTGGTGGTCTCCCATGTGTTGTGGGTTCCCATGTGGTTGGCGGTTCTCCCAGGGATTTGGGGTCTCCCACAGGGTTGGGGGTCTCCCAGGCATTTGGGTCTCGCCAAAGGGTTGGGTTCTCTCCCCTAGGAGTGTGGGGTTCCGGGGGTTCTCCCAATAGGTTTGGGGTCTCCCCATGGGTTGAGGTCTCCCATGTGGGTGGGGTTCTCCCAGGGTGTTGGGTGTTGGAGAAATCCTTTAGCATTCAGACGCAGGGGATAGGTGTCATTGGGAAGGTGAAAAGAGTTGGAGAATGAGGTTGGTCTTCTGAGGGTCAGGGTCTGTCAACATTGTTTTATGAGAGGGGTCTTCCATGGGGAAGGGTAGGTTGGGTCTCATCGAAGGGAGTGGATGTGTTTGGGGGGTGCTCTACCCCGGGTGTTAATTCAGGTAAGAGGATCTCCCCAGGGTATTATTGGGTAAAGTGGAAAGTAATAGTTGTGACTCGCTAAAACACGAAAGCAGGAGGAGTGGGATGGAAGGGTGTAGCGGATGTGGTAACGGTGAGTGGGGGGGTAAATATGGATATTGGGGTGGGGGGTGAAGGTGTGGAGATAGTAAGTGGGATAAGTGGGGTAGGAAATGGTAATGAACCGTTGTGCGGTTGGTTGGCACTGGCGTTATAGCAGAGTTAGGATGTTGTGTTCATAGTATTTGGGATATTTATAGGATTTGGGTTTTACTTTAGGGGGAAAGGTTCTCCATGGGCATGGAAGGTTGTGTGTGTGTAATGGGCGGTTTGTATGCGTCTTTATATCTCCTTATTGATAATTGTTATTAATGATGGTGGTCTATCCTCAGGGGTTTGGGGGGCTATACCGTTACATGTTGGGCGGTTAAGGTACTAATTCCTGTCATTCACCCCATGGTTTGTTGATAAGCACACGAGTGTTTGAATGTGGATTTGGGGGGGGGATTTTTTAGTGTTGTATTGTGGTTTATGGGTTGAGTGGTTGTTTTTTTGTAAATAGAGTGTAGGTATGGTGTGGTCCAGTGGGGAGAGATACTTTTATCTAAGAAAGCTGATATGGGCTTTTAGAAGGAGTGTTGATGTATTGAGGTGATTGGTTTCATTGGGGTACTCGCTTAGAGAGAGATATAAGAAGAGTTAAATTTGTGTAATGATTAAAAGGTGGATGACGGAGTCGTAACGGCGAAGGGTGGAAGGATGGGGGAGAGACTGTATAAGAAGGAGAGAAGTGTGTGGGGGGTGTCCCAAGGGGTGTTATGAGTGTGGAGAATAATGATGGGAGGCATTGACATAACAAAATGTCATTTGTGAATTGGTCTTGTTTAAGGAGGGTTTTAGGGTTTGAAATAACTGGTGGGCATGTTAAGGGTGTAAGACAAAATTAAGGGTGCTAATAGTAGCGTTGATGTAACATGTGAATGAAAAGGGAGTGGCTTGGTGATGCATGTGCCATTGGGTAATTGGGTAATGTTAATGGGACCTGTGTGTGATGTGTGTGGATTTTAAATCAAGGAGCACAGAAAAAGTGAGTAATGGTGTGTGTGTGTGAAAAGCGATGAGCTGAAGGAAGTGGGCTGAGAATGAGTTGGGGTGTTATAAGAGAGAAGGTAAGCTGGTAAGGTGTAAATGACATAGTTGGATGGTATGTTGGGGGATGGCCAATTATACCAGATATGAATAACGATAAGGATTTGAAGGGTTTCTGAGGTAGGTGAATGGTGGGTGTGAAAAGTAATATGGTATTTGGTAGAGTGGGTTTATCATTTGTTTTAATGTGCCTGTGTGTATGGCATATATTCTTCCTGTAATGTGTAAGACGGTAATACTACTGTACATTTGCTCAGGCATGGCATAGAAAAAGAAGTTGGAAAAGCGGTCTGGCGAACTATGGAGGTGGATGTTTGGGCTGGGAAGGGTCTTCGCCGAAGTCAAAAGAGGTGTCTGCGTTTTCTGGTCGGGGGAGTGGGTGTGGCAAATGTTGTGACCGAGAGATTTATAGAATAGAAGGTTGTTAACTGGGGGGAAGGAGGGGGGCGCAGAGGGGATTTCCCAGAGTGGATACTATTTGTGCGCGGGCTTCTATCCGGAACTTTATCGCGGGAGCGCCCAACTCTCTCCTCAGGTAATCTGTATAGTTGGCGGTTCTCCTTTTTGTTGTCACGAGCCTCTCCCTTCGGCTTTGCCATAGTATGGACCTCTGGTTGTTGTGCTGGTAACCACTGGGATTTGAAGCGGCGGGGCGATGGGCAAGATCTGGGTTACCTTTAAGAGGCTCCCATTGATTTCGCCCCGGCTGTGCCATGGGTTGACTTCGCCCGATGGTTAGATGTTGGACGCGCGCGAGTTTTAGTCTATCTGTCGGCATCACCCTTTTCTTTTGAGGAGAGCTCTTTTTTCCCCATATTTCGCTCGCGTGGGCTTGCCGTAAGAAGCTTGTATTTCCCAGATGGTGAGATTAGCGCAATGCGCCGATATTTGTGCCCCCTCTCATCGTTTCCCCATAATTTTATCTCTGCCTCGTGCGTTTATATCACGAGTGCCCGATCTCACCTTACCCAAGGTCATATCTTACGCCCCTCCTTTCTCAGATATATGCCATATATTAAGTTTGTCGTCCCTGGCATATGTGGACTCCTCCTGATATCTCTAAACTACAATATGTTTTTCCTGAATACTATTATCGCGCCTTTTTCTTAGCCGATATTAACCCCATACTTTTCCTCACCTCTCTGGGGCTTTGCCGGCGCTCCAGGTGTGGTAGTTCCCCACTTTAAAGATTCCCCTGATGTATTACGCCTCATATTTTCTCGCCCCAGTTGGTTTCCCCCCCCATAGCTTGAGGAACGGGCTCGGCTGTTTGTGTGTGATGTGGGGTGTACTCGTCCGCGCAATAGATTTACGCGCCTCATGTGGTATTTGTGTGCGGTCGTCCGCTGTTGTGTCCCTACCAGATATTCATTATGCGTAGACTCCGCCAGTGAGTTTTCCCTCCTCGCTCCGGAGGATGTTTCTGTCATCGAGCATTATATACTTCCTCTGTTAATAAATTTTTTCTGCGCGTGACCGCGTTTGCCTGGCGCAGTGAAGGTTGTACTGTTTACGCCCAGATGTGCCCCGCTGGTTTGCGGCTTCCCCCGGAGGGTATGATTGTCCCCGTGCGCACTGTTTGTCCTTTCCACGATGAGTTACCCGCAGTATTTTCCCCCCTGCGTTATCCGACTTCATATTTCCCCCCCCTTTTTCCCCATATTAAGCGGCCCATAGTTTTGCGCCGCAGTTATGTTTCTCCCCCCTTTCCACCATACTTTCTCTCGGGCAGTAGTGTCTCTGTGTTCGCATATTTAACCCCATAGTGTAGGCTCTGCGCGCTTTATAGTGTTTGTTTGCGTCCACCTCCTTTCCCCATATTCTACCATATTACCACCCCATATTACTCAGCCTCAATGAGTTTGTGTTGATTACGACCCTGGTGTGTGTTTGCCACTCCCACTTTATTATATATGAGACCTCTGCTTCGGTGTGTTTCATGGATTGGTGAGGCGTTACACTCGCTCGCCTTGCTGGAGGATGGCGTCAGCGTGGGCCGTGGACGGTAGAGGAATCTCGATTCATGGCGTAGTCGCCGTCGGTGCCACCCTGAATTGGCGGGGTCCACCCCGTAATCTAAGGTCCCCGCACACCTGCTGTAGGCAAATGTGTCCTCGAGCCTGGATATGGAACGATCCAACGTAGGCTCTATTGGTGGACCAGCTGGTATGGTTCTCTCATTACACAAACCACGCCATTCCGCTCTTTCCAGGGCCATACAACATTCAAGACAGATCCGACACACTTAGCGGCAACCATATATGTTGCGGCCAGTTAGGATGGTGGGATGTGATGGTCGTCGGTTGTGTAGCGTGGTGTTGCATTCCTCCCTCTACTGTCCGTTCCGGATGTGATCATCGATGAATGGGTAAACGCATGCGATGGTCATCCATTTTTGTGACTTCAACAGGAAATCGTGGGATAAACAAGACCCCACTTATGTACGGACGATGGTGTACAATAGATGAGGTGGGTTGGACGGATTATGGGACCATAAGTACGATGGTGAGTCTAAGCCGAGGGACGCCTAATTAGTGTTAAAAAGGGGTAATACGTGGGGTCGCCGGGTTACAGAGACCCATAAATAAAAGGTGGGTTGGTACGCACCCATATGTGATTAAAGAAGCGGATACTGTGATGTACTCGGACGACCCCAGCGTCGGGTTTGAGAAGTATATAATGCGCCATACGCTATGGACAACCCTTTATTTAAAGTGCGGAGGACTTGTGGGTGGTAATGTGATCCTCCAAGTGAGCGTTTTAAGAGGGCTGGGTACATCGACCCATCATACAGGTCACTGTACGAGCTGTGGGTAGCAGGATCCACCATTACTTAGGATGAATAGATTAAAAAGGTGTAGGCTCTCATAGGCGGTAGAAGAGTTCTGATAAGTATAAAGGCGCGGTGTTTACGGCGATGCACCCCATTAACGTTCAATGCATGCTGAAATATATCGTGACTCACCCTTCAACTGAACAGCAGATGGGTTGAGCGTTACCAACGCATACGACCTATTATTCTTGTCAACAGGGAAAGGAGGAGAGTTGAGTTTATGATATATCCCATGGTTATGAAAGGTTAGTCGTTATCATAATTACCGGGAGTTGATTGTTTTTATATGTGGCTTATATCGAGGGTTGCGCTCTTTTTTTATATAATACCGTACGAACACCATGGTAGTTCAGTTACAGATGAGGTAAGAAGTGTCTTCAGACCCGTGTGGAGGTTACAGAAGTAGTCTGAGAACACCCATCAATAGTGTGAATAAAGGAAGTGTAATATACAAGGACCCCAGGTAGAATATGAAGGGTGAGGTTACTATGATACCCTATAATTCTAAAGGTGTGGGTGGATTTTCACCATACTTCCCTTTCATTAATAATTAAAAAGAATAGGGTAAGGGGGTAACAGAACCCCGATTATAAGAAATGTATATATAATAATAGGTGTTTTGGTTACGGCGGGTAAAGGGGGTTGTACAGGATCCGCGGGTTATAAAGGGTCCAGACCCCATAGTTACAAGGAAGGGGGTTACAGACCCCATAATAAAGGGGGTACAGACCCTATTATTTAAAGGGGATGGGGATACAGACCCCATAATAAGGGGAAGGGGTACAGAACCCCATAGTCAAAGGGGTACAGGACCCTTATTTAAAAGGGGATGGGGTACAGACCCATAGTATCAGGGGTACAGACCCCATAGGTCAAGGAAGGGCCTCGGTAGATGACCCCATAATAAAGAGGGGTATACAGACCCCCATAGTTACAAGGAAGGGGGTACAGGGACCCCATAATTAATGGGGTACAGACCCCATTATTAGAAGGGGGTTACAGACCCTTTGATAAAGGGTGATTGGTGTACAGACCCATAGTTAAAGGGGTTACAAGACCCCCATAGTACGGGGTACAGACCCCTTATAAAGGGGGTACAGGACCCTATGTATAAAGGGGATGGGCGTTACAGACCCCTTATAAAGCAGGGTACAGACCCCTATTATTAAAGGGGATGGGGCGTACAGACCCATATAAAGGGGTAACAGAAGCCCCTATTTATAAAGGGGATAGGGGTGACAGACCCCATAGTAAAGGGGTACAGGACCCCATAGTACAGGGGAAGGGGTAACAGACCCCATAGTACAGGGTACAGACCCTATTATAAAGGGGTACAGACCCCATAGTAAAGGGGACTGGGTACAGACCCCATAATAAAGTGGGTACAAGACCACATAGAAAAAGGGGCGAAGGGTACAGGAACCCCCATTTACTAAAGGGGTTACAGACCCCATAATAAAGGGGTACAAGACCTATTCATAAGGGATGGGGTACAGACCCCATAGTACAGCGGGTACAGACCCCATTATAAAGGCGCTAGCAGAGCCCTCATTATAAAAGGGGGATAGGGGTAAACCAGACCCATAATAAAGGGGGTACAGACCCCATAGTAAAGGGGTACAGACCCCATAGTACAGGGGTACAGACCCTATTATAAGGGGATATAAAGGGGTAAGGGGTACAGATCCCGTTATAAAGGGGTACAGACCCCATAGTAAAGGGGAACGGACCCCATAATAAAGGGGTACAGACCCTATTATAAAGGGGAAAGGGTACAGACCCCATTATAAGGGGATATAAAGGAGTAAGGGGTACAGATCCCGTTATAAAGGGGTACAGACCCCATAGTACAGGGGTACAGACCCCATAGTACAAGGAAGGGGTACAGACCCCATAATAAAGGGGTACAGACCCCATTATAATGGGGTACAGACCCTATTATTAAGGGGATGGGGTACAGACCCCATAATAAAGGGGATGGGGTACAGACCCCATAGTAAAGGGGTACAGACCCCATAGTACAAGGAAGGGGTACAGACCCCATAGTACAGGGGTACAGACCCCATTATAAAGGGGTACAGACCCTATTATAAAGGGGATGGGGTACAGACCCCATAGTAAAGGGGTACAGACCCCATAATAAAGGGGTACAGACCCTATTATAAAGGGGATGGGTTAATGACCCCATTATAAAGGGGATGGTGTACAGACCCCATAATAAAGGGGTACAGAGCCCATTATAAAGGGGTACAGACCCCATTATAAGGGGATATAAAGGGGTAAGAGGTACAGATCCCGTTATAAAGGAGTACAGACCGCATAGTACAGGGGTACAGACCCCATAGTACAAGGAAGGGGTACAGACCCCATTATAAAGGGGTACAGACCTTATTATAAAGGGGATGGTGTACAGACCCCATAGTAAAGGGGTACAGACCCCATAGAACAAGGAAGGGGTACAGACCCCATAGTACAGGGGTACAGACCCCATTATAAAGGGGTACAGACCCCATAGTAAAGGGGTACAGACCCCATAATAAAGGGGTACAGACCCCATAATAAAGGGGTACAGACCCTATTATAAAGGGGATGGGGTACAGACCCCATAGTAAAGGGGAAAGGGTACAGACCCCATTATAAGGGGATAAAAAGGGGTAAGGGGTACAGATCCCGTTATAAAGGGGTACAGACCCCATAGTACAAGGAAGGGGTACAGACCCCATAGTACAGGGGTACAGACCCCATAGTAAAGGGGACTGGGTACAGACCCCATAATAAAGGGGTACAGACCCCATAGAAAAGGAGAAGGGTACAGACCCCATTATAAAGGGGTACAGACCCCATTATAAAGTGGTACAGACCCCAAAGGGGTCTATCTTCATCCCAAACCATGACCCCAAAAGCTGCCCATGGGTCCAGCCAAGATTTGGGTTCCCCTCCCCCATTATCTCCACCCCAAACCCACCAACCCAACCCATGGCCCCGATGGGAACCTCTAATGGAAGCACCTCCCTTGTTGGTGGTGGGCTTTGTTGGGGGTTGGACCCCAAATCTCCACATTAGGGGCTGCCCCATATCACCCCCCATCTCCCCCCTATAGCTCAGCTCCCCAAGGACCTACAGTGTGCGGGAGTCCAGGCCTTTGGAAGGGAGAAATGCATGAGGGCGTATGGGAGATCCATCACCCCAAACATGTTCTGTGCCGGGGTCCCACAGGGCGGCGTCGATTCGTGTCAGGTGAGAAAAGACCCTTATGGGGTGGGGGGGGGGTTGGGGGTCCCGGGGTGGGTGTGGAGGTGGGGGTCTATTGGGTGAGTCTGGGGTTCCGGTCCTATTATCTCCATCCCAACCCATTAACCCCAATGATGAGCATTGGATGGATCCGTCCAAGGTTTGGGGTTCCTTCATCCCACCCCATAACCCCAATGACAACCATAACCTTTGGGGTTCCTCCATCCCACCCCATAACCCCAATGAACACAATGGGGTGGAGCTTATGGGGCGGACCCCAAAGTGGGGCAGAACCTATGGGGTCCCCAATATGGGGCAGAATTAATGGGAGGGGTCCCATGTAGGGCAGACTTTTCATTGTGGGGACCCCAGTAAAGGTATCCGGGGCAGAGTTTTATAAGGCGAACCCCCTAAATGTGGGGTCCAAGGTTATGGGTTGTCCTCACACATGGGCCGTTGGACTTTTATGGGTTCAGGCTGTCTACACAAAACTGTTTATGGTGTGGCGAAAATTATGTGGGTTCCCCAATGTGTGAGGGCCGTTTTATGGGTCCCCAACATGGGGCGTGGACTTATGGGGGACCCCAAAAGTGGGTCAGAACTTCGGGGTCAATATGGGGCAGATTATGGGAGTTTCCAATGTGGGGCAAGAGTGTTATGGTTGGACCCCAAAAGTGAAGCAAGTTATGGGGTCCCAACATGGGGCAATGAAACCTTATGGGTGGATCGGTCCAATAGGGGCAGAGTTTATAAGGGGACCCAAAGTGGGGCCAAGTTATGGGGAGTCCTCAACACATGGCGGGTGGACTTAATGGGGATTGTCCCGTCAAATCTATGGGGTGGAACTTATGCGGGGACCCCAAAACGTGGGGTCAAAGTGTATGCGTGGCTCCTCCAATAATGGGGGCACGGCACTTATGGCGCTGCCTCAATTATTAGGGCAGACTTACATGGGGACCCCAAACATGGGGGCAGAGTTTACTTAGGGACCCAAATGTGGGGGTCGTTTGGAGTTCCCCAATCTATGGGGTGGTTTATTCCTTAGTGGGTGACCAAAAAAAGTGGGCAGAATTATGGTCCCCAATATGGGGCAGACTTATGGGGGATCCCCAAATAAGGGGCAAAGTTTATAGGGACCCCAAATGTGGGGCTCTAAGTTATGGGGTCCCCAACATGGGTTCAAGCTCAAATGGGGTCCCCCAATAATGGGATGAAGTTACTGGTGTCCCCTTATCCCCCACTATTTAGGATATCCCTCTCACCGTTTAAGGCGTTTACACCACGGAGCTGGCCCTCCATGCCAAATCAGTCACGCCTCCCTCCCATCCCTCCCCCAAATCAGCATGCTAATTAGGCTTAACTTTTAAGGGTGCTTAATTTATTGAGTCCTCCGCGAACGAGAGAGGATGGGGGGTCTTGCATAAGGTCCGGTATCAAACCCCCATTTTCCCGTCCCATTGGTACTTCAGCTGGCCCGCTCACTGTTCCATAGTGTACCAGCCGACATGAACATCAGTAATTATATCATTAGTACGGCTGAAATTTAATTAGTCGGAGTGATATAATTAGTTGGTGATATAATTAGTCGGGTGAATAATTAGGGTGAGGTCCCTCTCAACCAGCAATGGCTAGCCTCAAGTGATTGGGGCAGCTCCTGGGTGCCAATAAGCGGCAAGGAGGACTAAATGAACCTATTAATATTAGGCTCCAAATTAATGCGCTCGATTCAGACGTTAATTTATTAGTGGTCCGTTTAATTGGAAATATTAAATCTAGTTCCATTAATCATCTCTTTCTACATATGCAGAGTGTTGAAGAGGCAACGGATTCCCGTGTCCTTAATCTCACAATGAAGAAGTTGTTCTCAATTTTCCATAATATTCGGACGTTACTATATTAATTAGTTGTTCTTCATCTAAATCAAGAGGACTTCTCAGGTTATGACACATAAGAGGTCGCTAATATGATAACCTAATTAATTTATAACTTCATTCTATCAATTAATTAATACCCCCCAGTATTATCGGGTGTTTATTCTAGACACACAGGGTCCGTTGTGCCCCTCCTCTTCCGATCTAAACAGTAGCGCTTTCTAATATACATTTATCACTTACTAAGTAAATTAGTTGTTCACCCTATAACGAAGAGCGGGCTTTCTTCAAAGGATGACAATTGAAGACGGTTCCGTCGTAATTTAATTAATGTAACCTCATTAATTACTCTCACTTAAATATCTCATTAATTAATTGAATCACCGGCAGTAAAAGCGATGTACTATCTACACTCGTTCGAGTACCACATCCTCCAACAATGAACGAGTTTTCTCATTTAACACTTTGGTGAGTCAATTTACAAATCAAATTTAGTTATGTATCTCTTAAACAAGGACTTCTCAGGATTACAATAGAAGTCGCTAATTATAAATTAGCCCATTAATAACCTCATAAATAATTAATTAATCCCCAGTATCACGGTGTATAAAGACGGATCCCGTGTCCCATCTCACAACAGAGCTTCTAATTACATTTATCACTTACTAATAAAATAGTTGTTCTCTAAAAACGAAGGAACCTTCCGCGGAGGATGACAATTAAGAGGTCGCTAATTAATTAATAACCCTCATCTAAAATTAGCCTCCATTAAATCTAGCCTCAATTAATTAAATTAGCCTCGACCGTACAGGCAGTGAAAGAGCGGGTCCGCGTCGCATCTCACACTACAAGAGTTTCCCAGTTCAACAATCCCAATGGAAATCTCTCACTACAACCCCGCGGGCGCGATCGCGGAAGTAACAGTCCGCGCAGTAATTAACACCCGTCAGACAACTAATGGAGATCACCTCAGCACTAAATGGTGACCAGCCGGGCATTGACTCGGGACTCTGGGGTCCCTGTGTGATAGCCAATCCTTTCACTCGCACATCACTTACGCTCCCTTCATTCGCCTTTAATCACAGGACCAAACATCTGACGCGCGTGCGTTCCTATCTGTCCTGCGCATCTATGAGTGGGCTTAATAGGAGACCCGCCTCCGAAAAATTCTCCCCGTTGTAGTGTAAAGGGGTCTGAGCGGGTCGCGAGATATGGAACTCTAAATGTAAATTAGCCTCATTAATGTAGCAATCATATATAGCTTCTCATAATTAATTAATCCCCCAGTACAGGAGAGAATCGCAAACAGTATTCGGGACGTGAGCGTCCTCATCTCAATCAAAACAGAGTTTCCCAATTCACATCCATAGGAAATTCCCTCTACTTATCAGAGCGCCCTTCCCCATCATTTAATATTTAAATAATCTCTCACATTAACACCTCAGCACTAACTAACACCTAATCAGCCAACTAATTACTCCCCTTGTGAATGCCCATTTTTTCTCACCAACCGAATCTCTAAGTCAAAACCATAACCCGAGCATCAGACGTCTCTTATTCCTATATCTTTCCTACCTTCCCATATAATTTGGGGACTTAAAGACCCCAATGATCCCCCTTTTATAGTTTTAAAAGGGGGGGGGTTCCCCGCGCAGAATCTTTTACTAGGGTCCAGGTGTGGGAAGGGGTTTAAATTTTGGGAGTTGGGGTCGTAGATGGAGGGGGTCCCATCTGCTCTCAACACCCGCAATGGTATCTCTTCGAGGCATCCCCAGGCGAGCTCGACACACGTTGGAGTAGACGCCGGGTTGGCCTTTGCGCCAAGCCACCGGCCATCAACCCCATGAGACCCACATCTACGCTTCATCCCTTCCACTTTGGAAGGACGCCATAATGACAATAACCGAGCGAGGACCCCCAAGCTACCACTCCTTCCCATCATAACTGGAAGTAAAAAGAAAAAGGCGGGATGTATGTCGCGCGTCCTGTAGCGAGATGGGGAGGATGGGGAGTCTAGGATAAGGGGCTAGTGGAGGAGAGAGCGAGCGCGAGTAGCGGTGTGTTGAGCAGCGATAATGGGTGCAGCGCGCGTTGACTGTAAGGGGCCAAATATGCGCGTTCCTGGCTAAGCGGAGCGACGTACGCAGGCGATCAACGCTCGTGCACGTATATTGAGGGTCTAATGGAGCACTGGCACTGGAGGAAACCCCAAGAGTCGTCTATTTTCGGTCATGGCCAATTTAACCGAGGTCTACTTGTTAGGGTGTGCTCTTGGGTGAAATTGGGTAGGTATCGCTCCAGATACTTTGTGTTTGTGGGGTAGTCGACGATGGATCTACACACACCAAGAACGGCTATTATGTTGCATGTTGGAGAGAGGAAGGTCTACACGGTGGGAATGGAGAAACCCACCATGTGCAACAGGTCTCTATTTGGTAATTCTCCGTTCATCACGGTTGGCCTATTGTACGTGGTCTTCGGGATTGACGGTCAAGCCCCAAAAGGTTATGGTTCGTCATTGGCGGTTATGGGTGGGGGATGGCAGGATAACCCCAAGTGTTAAATGGGTGGGATGGAGGAACCCCAAAGCGTATAGCGTCGTCCCATTTGGGGTTATGGTGTTGGGATGGAGGAATCCCCAAAGGTTATGGTCCGAGCATTTGGGTTATGGAGGGTGGATGAGAGGAACCCGCAAAGGTTAGTGTTGTCATTGCGGTTATGGGTGCTGGAGGAGAACACCAAAGCTTATGTTTGTCATTGGGTTATGAGGGGAGTGGAGAGAGACCGTCCAAAGGTTATGGTTGTCATTGGGGTTTATGGTGGTGGGATGAAAGGAACCCCAAAGGTTATGGTATGTCAGTTGGGGTTAATGCGAGTGGTGGGATGGAGGACCCCAAAAGGTTATGGTCGTGTCATTTGGGTTGGTTGATGGGGTGGGATGGAGGAAACCCCAAGGGCTTATGGTCCGTCATTGGGGTTATGGGTGGGATGGAGGAACCCCAAAGGTTAATGGTTGTTCATTTGGGGTTATGGGGGTGGGATGGAGGAACCCCAAAAGATTTCATGGCTGTCATTGGGTTATGGGCTGGGGCATGGTAGGAACCCCAAAGGTACTAATGGCTGTCACATTGGGGGTTATGGGTGGGATGGAGGAACACCCAAAGCTTATGGTGTCATTGGGTTAGTGGGTGGGATGGAAGGAACCCCAAAGGTTATGGTTGTCCATTGGTCGGTTATGGTGGGATGGAGGGAACCCCAAAGGTTTATGGTCGATCATGGGGTTATGGGTGTGACAGGAGGAACCCCAAAGGTTATGGTTGTCAATTGGGGGTTAATGGGGGTGGAAATGGAAGGAACACCCAAAGGTTACGGTTCGTCATTTGGGTTATGGGTCGGGATAGGAGGAACCCCAAAAGGTTATGGTTATCATTGGGGTTATTGGGGTGGATGGAGGAACCCCAAAGGTTATGGTTTGTCATTGGGGTTATGGGGTGGGATGGAGGAACCCCAAAGGTTTATGGTTGTCATTGGGGTTATGGGGTGGGATGGAGGAACCCCAAAAGGTTATGGTTGTCATTGGGGTTATGGGGTGGGATGAGGAACCCCCAAAGGTTACGGGTCGTTCATTTGGGTTATGGGTGGGATGGAGGAACCCCAAAGGTTATGGTTGTCATTGGGTTATGGGGTGGGATTGGAGGAACCCCAAAGGTTTATGGTCGTCATTGGGGTTATGGGGTGGGATGGAGGAACCCACAAAGGTTATGGTCTCGTCGAATTGGGGTTTATGGGCTGGGCATTGGAGGAACCACAAACCTTGGGTGGGTCCTACCATGATATCCATGCTCACATGGGGTTATGGGTGGGATGGAGGAACCCAACACCTTGAATGGATCCATCCAATTGTCCGTCATTGGGGTTTATTGGGGTCGGAGACTAGGGAGGCACACCCCAAAGGTTTATGGCCATCATTTGGGGTTTTGGGTTGGGATGGACGTGAGGAACCCAAATCTTGGTGGGTCTACCCATATATCATGGCCA
>NW_015439936.1:9795-16864 GCF_001577835.2 Coturnix japonica | reverse complement strand
CGGGTGGAGCATGCGAGGAACCCCAAAGGTTATGGTTGTCATTGGGGTTATGGTGGGATGGAGGAACCCCCGCAAAGGTTTATGCGTCGTCATGTGGGTTATGGGTTGTGGGATGGAGGAACCCCAAAAAGGTTATGGTCGTCATTGGCGGTTATGGGGTGGGATGGAGGAACCCAAGTGTGTATGGGTGGGATGGAGGAACCCCAAAGGTTATGGTCGTCATTTGGGGTTATGGGGTGGGATGGAGGAACCCCAAAGGTTATGGTCGTCATTGGGGTTATGTGGGTGGATGGAGGAACCCCAAAGGTTATGGTTGTCATTGGGTTTATGGGTGGGATGGAGGAACCCAAAGCTTATGGTTGTCATTGGGTTATGGTGGGATGGAGAAACCCCAAAGGTTATGGTTGTCATTGGGGTTATGGGGTGGGATGAAAGGAACCCCAAAGGTTATGGTTGTCATTGGGGTTATGGGGTGGGATGGAGGAACCCCAAAGGTTATGGTCGTCAATTTGGGTGGTTGATGGGTGGGGATGGAGGACCCCAAGGTTATGGTCGTCATTGGGGTTATGGGGTGGGATGGAGGAACCCCAAAGGTTATGGTTATCATTGGGGTTATGGGGTGGGATGGAGGAACCCCAAAGATTATGGCTGTCATTGGGGTTATGGGTGGGGAATGGAGGAACCCCAAAGGTTATGGCTGTCATTGGGGTTATGGGGTGGGATGGAGGAACCCCAAAGGTTATGGTTGTCATTGGGGTTATGGGGTGGGATGGAGGAACCCCAAAGGTTATGGTTGTCATTGGGGTTATGGGTGGGATGGAGGAACCCCAAAGGTTTATGGTCGTCATTGGGGTTATGGGGTGACATGGAGGAACCCCAAAGGTTATGGTTGTCATTGGGGGTTATGGTGGGTGGGATGGAGGAACCCCAAAGGTTACGGTCGTCATTTGGGTTATGGGTGTGGATGAGAGGAACCCCAAAGGTTATGGTTATCATTGGGGTTATTGGGGTGGGATGGAGGAACCCCAAAGGTTATGGTTGTCATTGGGGTTATGGGGTGGGATGAGAACCCCAAAGGTTTATGGTTGTCATTGGGGTTATGGGGTGGGATGGAGGAACCCCAAAGGTTATGGTTGTCTTTGGGGTTATGGGGTGGGATGGAGGAACCCCCAAAGCGTTACGGTCCGTCATTTTGGGTTATGGGGTGGGATGGAGGAACCCAAGGTTATCGGTTGTCCAATTGGGTATTGGTGGTGGGATATGCGAGGAACCCAAAGGTTTAATGGCGTCGTCATTGGGGTTAAGTGGGGTGGCGATGGAGGAACCCCAAAGGTTATAGGTTTGGTCATTGTGCGGTTATGGTGGTGGCGATTTACCATAACCTTTGGGGTTCCTCCATCCCACCCCATAACCCCAAAAGACGGCCATGATACATGGGTCGACCCACCAACATTTGCCTTCCTCCCCCATTATCCCCACCCCACACCCCCTGCCCCATATCCTACCCCCCACCCCACTAACCCCAAACCCCCTCCCCTTTTTCTCTCCCTATAGGGTGACTCCGGGGGTCCTCTCGTTTGCAATGGGGTCCTCCAGGGGGTGGTCTCATGGGGTATGGCCGTCTGTGGGCGCAAAGGCCAACCCGGCGTCTACTCCAACGTGTGTCGAGCTCAGCCCTGGATCCGAAGATACATCAGGGGGTAGAAGAGACCCCCAAAGACCCCCACCCCAATTTAAACCCCCTCCCCAACCTGACCCCATATCTCGGACCCCCCCCCTTTAAAACTAAAGGGGGATTTGGGGGCCCTTTAAGCCCCAAAAATGGAGGAAAATAAAAGGAAAGAAACGCGACCGGTTTGGTTTGATATAAAGGAATGGGGTGAAAATGGGCATCACAAGGGGGGAGTAATTAGTGCTGAGGTGTTAATTAGTGCTGAGGTGTTAATTAGAGGGATATTAATTAAGAGATGGGGGGGGTTGTAATGAGGGATTTCCATTGGGGATGTGAATGGGAAACTCTGTTGTGAGATGAGACGCGGATCCCGTCTTTCACTCCTGTACTGGGGGATTAATTAATTAATGAGGCTAATTAATGATGCTAATTAATGAGGCTAATTAATGAGGTTAATATCTCGGACCCCCAACCCCCCCTTTAAAACTAAAGGGGGATTTTGGGGCCCTTTAAGCCCCCAAAATGGAGGAAAATAAAAGGAAAGAAACGCGACATGTTTGGTTTGATATAAAGGAATGGGGTGAAAATTGGCATCACAAGGGGGGGGTAATTAGTGCTGAGGTGTTAATTAGTGCTGAGGTGTTAATTAGAGGGATGTTAATTAAGAGATGGGGGGGGTTGTAGTGAGGGATTTCCATTGGGGATGTGAATGGGAAACTCTGTTGTGAGATGAGACGCGGATCCCGTCTTTCACTCCTGTACAGGGAGATTAATTAATTAATGAGGCTAATTAATGAGGCTAATTAATGAGGTTAATTAATAATTAGCGACCTCTTAATTGTCATCCTGAGAAGTCCTTCGTTTAGAGAACAACTAATTAATTAGTAAGTGATAAATGTAAATTAGAAGCTCTGTTGTGAGATGGGACACGGATCCCGTCTTATACACCTGTACTGGGGGATTAATTAATTAATGAGGTTAATTAATGAGGCTAATTAATAATTAGCGACTTCTTAATTGTCATCCTGAGAAGTCCTTTGTTTAGAGAACAACTAATTAATTAGTAAATGATAAATGTAAATGAGAAACTCTTCATTGTGAGATGGGACACGGATCCCATAATATACATCTTTACTGGGGGATTAATTAATTAATGAGGGTAATTAGTGAGAGTAATTAATGAGGTTAATTAATAATTAGCGACCTCTTAATTGTCATCCTGAGAAGCCCTTCGTTTAGAGAACAACTAATTAATTAGTAAGTGATAAATGTAAATTAGAAGCTCTGTTGTGAGATGGGACACGGATCCCGTCTTATACACCCGTACTGGGGGATTAATTAATTAATGAGTTTAATTAATTAGGTTAATTAATAATTAGCGACCTCTTAATTGTCATCCTGAGAAGTCCTTTGTTTAGAGAACAACTAATTAATTAGTAAGTGATAAATGTAAATGAGAAACTCTTCATTGTGAGATAGGACACGGATCCGGCCTCCAACATCTGCATATGTAGAAAGAGATGAATTAATGAGACTGATTAATGATTTTAATTAACGACACTAATTAACGACAGCCATTAATGAGCCTAATTAATAGGGTTCATTAGTCTCCTGCACGCTTATTGGCACCAGGAGCTGCCCCAATCACTTGAGGCAGCATTGCTGGTTGAGAGGACCTCACCCTAATTATTCACCCGACTAATTAATCACCCAACTAATTAATCACCCGACTAATTAATCAGCCGACTAATGAACTAATTACTGATGTTCATGTCGGCTGCGCTAATTGGGAACATGGCGGCCAGCTGAGGTCAATGGGGACGGGAAATGGGGGGTGATACAGGGACCTTATGCAAGACCCCCCATCCTCTCCGTGGGAGACCTAATTAAGCCTAATTAAGCCTAATTAGCATGCTAATTAGGGGGAGGGATGGGAGGGAGGGTGCTGGGGCATGGAGGCCCAGCCTGGGCCTATAGGGGGCATCTGTGGGGGATGGGGACCCCATAACTCATCCCTATTTGGGGGACCCCATAACTTGACCCCATGTTGGGGACCCCATAACTTGGCCCCACATTTGGGGTCCCTATAAACTCTGCCCCTATTTGGGGTCCCCCATAAGTCTGCCCCATATTGGGACCCCTAATTCTGCCACACTTTTGGGGTCCCCCATAAGTCCACCCCAATGTTGGGGGACCAACATAATTGAACGGCCCACATTTGGGTCCCTATAAAACTCTGCCCCCATTTGGGGTACCCCACATAAAAGTCTGCGCCTATATTGGGGGACCGCCATATAAGTCCTGCCCCATACTCTGGGCGACCCCATAACACTTGACCCGCACTTTTAGGGCGTCCCCCATAAGGTCCACCCCAATAATGGGGACGCGCCGCATGAGACTCACCCCATGCTTTGAGGACCCGCATAACCTTGGCCCCAACTTTTGGGAAGTCCTCATAAAACTCTGCCCCTATTTAGGGGTCCCACCATAAGTTCTGCCCCATGTTGGAGACCCGCATAACTTGCCTACACTTTGGGTCCGCCTATAACTCTTGCCCATATTGGGAACCCCAATAAGTCTGCCCCATATTGGGAACCCCCATAGATTCTGGCCCGCACTTTTTGGAGGTCCCAGCATAATCCAAACACCAATGTATAGGGGACCCATAACTTGGCCGCCAATTGGGGACCACAATAATCTTGCCCCGCACTTTTGGGGTGCCCATAAGTCCACCCATGTTGAGACCCATAAACTGAACCCCACATATTAGGGTCGCCTATAAACTCTGCCCCTATTTTGGGGTCCCCCATAAGTCTGCCCCATAATGGGGACCCCCATAATTCTGCCCGCATATTTGGGGACGCCACGCATAGTTCTGCCACTTTTGGGGTCCCCCATAAAGTCGCAGCCCGGCATGTTGGGGACCCCTACATACTTGGGCCCACATTCTGGGTCCCCTATAATGCTGCCCCAGTATTGGGAACGCCCAATAAGTCTGCCATTATTGGGGACTCGCATATATCCTGTACACCTTCCCAGGGCCACTTTTGGGGTTCCCCAACATAGTCCACCCCATGCGTTGGGGTACCGCCATAACTTGTGGCTCCCACAATTTGGGGTCGCCCTAATAAACTCTGCCGCTCATGAGTTCGGGAAACCCCATAAGGTCATAGCCCCCATAGTTGGGGACCACTCGATATATCTGCCCGCCTAGTATTGGGGTCGGCCCCCATACAGTCCCACCCCATGTATGGGGACCCCATACAAGCTGTTCGCACCGCACATTTGGGGTCCCTATACATTAACTCTGGCCAGGCCTTAATTTGGGTCCCCAATGAAGTTCTGTTGCCTATATTGGGGTACCCCATACTTGACCCCGGGACATTTGGGGTCCCCTAATAAACGTCTGCCCCGTATATTTTTGGGGGTCCGCCATATAAGTCTGCCCTATTGGGAGACCCCCGTAATTTGCCTGCCCCAGCTATTGGGCAACCCATAAGTCTGCCCATATTGGGGACCCCAATAACTTGAACCCCACTTTTGGGTCCCCCATAAGTCCGACCCTCCTAATGGGGACCCCAGTAAGTTCTGCCCCATGAATTGGGATTCCCCATACATGTCTGCCATGCACCCATTCTTGGGGTCCCGCCATAAGTTCCACCCCATGTTGGGGACCGCATAATTGGGCACCACTCCATTTGGGGGTTTCCCTATAAACTCTGCCCCTATTTGGGGTCGCCCCATGAAGTCTGCCCCATATTGGGGACCCCAATAGTCTGCCCCATCTTTTGGGTTCCGCCCATAAGTCCACCCCATGTTGAGGACCCCATAACTTGACCCCACATTTGGGGTCCCTATAAACTCTGCCCCTATTTGGGGTCCCCCATAAGTCTGCCCCATATTGGGGACCCCATAATTCTGCCCCACTTGTGGGGTCCCCCATAAGTCCACCCCATGTTGGGGACCCCATAACTTCGCCCCACCTTTGGGGTCCCTATAAACTCTGCCCCTATTTGGGGTCCCCCATAAGTCCGCCCCATATTGGGGAACCCATAATTCTGCCCCACTTGTAGGGTCCCCCATAAGTCCACCCCATGTTGGGGACCCCATAACTTGGCCCCACATTTGGGGTCCCCTATAAACTCTGCCCCATATTGGGAACCCCATAAGTCTGCCCCATATTGGGGACCCCATAATTCTGCCCCATTTTTGGGGTCCCCTATAAACTCTGCCCCTATTTGAGGACCCCATAATTTGGTGCATTGGGAACTGGGAGCACTGGGATGTACTGGGACATACTGGGATATACTGGGACATACTGGGATATACTGGGATATACTGGGATATACTGGGACATACTGGGATATACTGGGTTATACTGGGATGTACTGGGACATACTGGGATATACTGGGATATACTGGGTTATACTGGGATATACTGGGATATACTGGGATATACTGGGTTATAATGGGACATACTGGGATATACTGGGTTATACTGGGATATACTGGGACATACTGGGATATACTGGGACATACTGGGATATACTGGTTTATACTGGGATATACTGGATGTACTGAGCGCCCTGCAGCACTGGGTGGCACTGGCTGAGCACTGAGCCCCACATCTCACTGCACTGGGTGAACTGGGAGCACTGGGATATACTGGGACATACTGGGATATACTGGGACATACTGGGACATACTGGGACATACTGGGATATACTGGGTTATACTGGGACATACTGGGTTATACTGGGATATACTGGGACATACTGGGATATACTGGGTTATACTGGGACATACTGGGATATACTGGGATATACTGGGATATACTGGGATATACTGGGATATACTGGGTTATACTTAGATATACTGGTTTATACTGGGTTTACTGGGATATACTGGGATATACTGGGACATGCTGTGATATACTGGGATATACTGGGATATACTGGGACATACTGGGATATACTGGGATATACTGGGACATACTGGGTTATACTGGGTTATACTGGGATATACTGGGATATACTGGGTTATACTGGGATATACTGGGATATACTGGGATATACTGGGTTATACTGGTTTATACTGGGATATACTGGATGTACTGAGCGCCCAGCAGCACTGGGTGGCACTGGCTGAGCGCTGAGCCCCACATCTCACTGCACTGGGTGAACTGGGAGCACTGGGTTTACTGGGATATACTGGGATATACTGGGATATACTGGGACATACTGGGATATACTGGGATATACTGGGACATACTGGGACATACTGGGACGTACTGGGACATACTGGGATGTACTGGGATATACTGGGATGTACTGGGATATACTGGGATATACTGGGTTATACTGGGATATACTGGGACATACTGGGACGTACTGGGAC
>NW_015439936.1:0-3590 GCF_001577835.2 Coturnix japonica | reverse complement strand
GGCAATGGGAGGGACTGGGAGGGGGCTGGGGGGCAATGGGAGGCAATGGGGGGCAATGGGAGGGGGCTGGGGGGCACTGGGAGGGACTGGGAGCCACTGGTTTTGTACTGGGAGAGACTGGGAGGCACTGGGAGGCAATGGGAGGCAATGGGAGGGGGCTGGGAGTCACTTAGAGGGGGCTGGGATGAACTGGTTTTGCACTGGGAGGGACTGGGAGCCACTGGGAGGCAATGGGAGGCACTGGGAGGGACTGGGAGGGGGCTGGGGGGCATTGGCGGGCACTGGGATGGTACTGGGAGGTATTGGGATTGAACTGGGGAGCACTGGGAGGTACTGGGGGGCACTGGGAGGTACTGGGATTGAACTGGGGGGCACTGGGATTGAACTGGGAGGGACTGGGAGTTATTAGTAGAGTACTGGGATGGCACTGGGATGGCACTGGTGGGCACTGGGAGGTATTGGGATTGAACTGGGGAGCACTGGGATGTACTGGGGGGCACTGGGATGGCACTGGGATTGAACTGGGGAGCACTGGGGGGCACTGGGAGGAACTGGGAGGAACTGGGATTGAACTGGGGAGCACTGGGATGTACTGGGAAGAGCTGGAGGTGAACTGGGGACACTGGGATCATACTGGTGGCACTGGGAGGCGCTGGAGGGCACCGGGAGGGAGACGTGGGTGAACTGGGGACACTGGGAGGGGACTGGGAAGGGACTGGGGGTGAACTGGGAGCACTGGGAGAGCAGTGGTGGGGTGCAGGGATGGGGCTGGGGGTGAACTGGGAAGGGACACTGGGTTTAATGGGAGGGAACTGGAGGGAACTGGGGTCACTGGAAGGGACTGGGAGGGAACTGGGAGGGAATGGGAGGGAATGGAAGGAACTGGGATGAACTGGGAGGAACTGGGAGGGAATGGTGTGGCGCAAGAAGGAACTGGGAGTCACTGGGGGCAACTGGGAGGGACTGGGAGGCCGGGTTGGGAAAGAACTGGGAGGGAATGGGAGGAACTGGGAGGAACTGGGAGGGAATGGGAGGAACTGGGAGGAACTGGGATGGAATGGAAGGAACTGGGAGGGAATGGAAGCAACTGGGATGAACTGGGAGGAAATGGAAGGAACTGGGAGGGAATGGAAGGAACTGGGAGGGAATGGAAGGAACTGGGAGGAACTGGGAGGAACTGGGAGGGAATGGAAGCAACTGGGAGGGAATGGAAGGAACTGGGAGGAACTGGGAGGNGGAGGGAATGGAAGGAACTGGGAGGAACTGGGAGGAACTGGGAGGGAATGGAAGCAACTGGGAGGGAATGGAAGGAACTGGGAGGAACTGGGAGGGCAGCGGTGGGGGGAAATGGGGGGAAATGGGGGAAACGGGAGAACTGGGAGGTGGGAAGGGATGGATGGAGGAAGGGCTGAACTGGGGGGAACTGGGATGAAATGGGGTGAACTGGGGGGAACTGGGATGAACTGGGAAGAGCTGGGAGGACCTGGGAAGATCTGGAGGGAACTGGGATGAACTGGGAAGATCCAGGAGGAACTGGAAGGAATTGGAAGGAACTGGGAGGATCTGAAGGGAACTGGGATGAACTGGGATGAACTGGGAGGATCTGGAAGGAACTGGAAAGATCCAGGAGGAACTGGGATGAACTGGGATGGACTGGGGGGAACTGGAAAGATCCAGGAGGAATCAGAAGGAACTGAAAGGAACTGGGAAGAGCTGGGAGGAACTGGAAGGATCCAGGAAGAACTGGGATGAACTGGGAGGAACTGGGAGGATCCAGTAGGAACTGGGAGGAACTGGGAAGATCTGGAGGGAACTGGGATGAACTGGGAAGGTCCAGGAGGAACTGGAAGGAATTGGAAGGAACTGGGAGGATCTGAAGGGAACTGGGAGGAACTGGAATGAACTGGGATGAACTGGGATGGACTGGGATGAACTGGGATAAACTGGGAGGAACTGGGATGGACTGGGAGGAACTGGGAGAATCCAGTAGGAACTGGGATGAACTGGGAGGAACAGGGAAGATCTGGAGGGAACTGGGATGAACTGGGAAGATCCAGGAGGAACTGGATGGAACTGGAAGAAACTGGGATGAACTGGGAGGATCTGGAAGGAACTGGGAAGATCCAGGAGGAACTGGAGCGAACTGGGATGAACCGGGAGCATCCAGTAGGAACTGGGAGGAACTGGGAAGAACTAGGAGGAACTGGAGGAAACTGAAAGGAACTGGGATGAACTGGGACGAACTGGGATGAACTGGGATAGACTGGGATGAACTGGGATGAACTGGGATGGACTGGGATGAACTGGGATAGACTGGGATGAACTGGGACGAACTGGGACGAACTGGGATGAACTGGGACGAACTGGGCTGAACTGGGAAGAACTGGGATGAACTGGGAAGAACTGGGAAGAACTGGGACGAACTGGGATGAACTGGAATGAACTGGGACGAACTGGAATGAACTGGGTCGGACTGGGGTGGACTAGGAAGATCCAGGAGGAACTGGGATGAACTGGGACTAACTGGGATGAACTGGGATGAACTGGGACGAACTGGGACTAACTGGGACGAACTGGGATGAACTGGGACGAACTGGGATGGACTGGGATGAACTGGGATGAACTGGGACGAACTGGGACGAACTGGGAGGATCCAGGAGGAACTGGGACGAACTGGGACGAACTGGGACAAACTGGGACAAACTGGGACGAACTGGGATGAACTGGGATGAACTGGGAGGGCTGAGCTTTGTTTTTGGTCCCGCAGCGGCCACGGGGGATGAGAACCGGATCGTGGGGGGTCACAGCTGCCAGAAGAAGCGTCACCCCCACCAGGTTGTTCTGCTGGGACCCCAGAACAACATCCACTGCGGGGGGGTCCTCATCGACCGGCTCTGGGTGCTGACGGCCGCGCACTGCGACACCAAGAGGTGGGGGGGGAATAGGGGACGGGGGGGGGAATGGTCACCACATTGCGTTACCAGTATGGGTATTGGACTCCCAGTATGGACATCCCGTTCCCAGTATGGCCATTTCAGTCCTAGTATGGCCATTGTATTCCCAGTATGGCCATCCCATTCCCAATATGGCCATCCCATTCCCGGTATGGCCATTGTACTCCAAGTATGGCCATCCCATTCCCAATATGGCCATCCCATTCCCTGTATGGCCATTACACTACCAGTATGGCCATCCCATTCCCAGTATGGCCATCCCGTAACCAGTATGACCATCACACTCCCAGTATGGCCATCCCATTCCCAGTATGGCCATCCCATTCCCAGTATGACCATCCCATTCCCAGTATGGCCATCCCATTCCCACTATGGCCATCCCATTCCCAGTATGGCCATCCCATTCCCAGTATGGCCATCCCATAACCAGTATGGCCATCCCATTCCCAGTATGACCATCCCATTCCCAGTATGGCCATCCCATTCCCAGTATGACCATCCCATTCCCAGTATGGCCCAACCCCAAACCCAACCATGCTGCCCCCCATATCCCCCCAGACCCCTCATATCCCCCCTCCACCCCAAACCCAACCATTCTGACCCCTCATTTCCCCCCCAAGACCCCCAGGACCCCCA
>NW_015439935.1:49815-61998 GCF_001577835.2 Coturnix japonica | reverse complement strand
GGGTCTTTGGGCGATGGGGGGGGCCATATAAAGGGCAAGAAAGGTTATTTTGGGCTGGGGGGGGTCCAAGGGGGGGGGATTTGGGGATGGGGGGGGCATTAAAGGGGTCTTTGCCCCCCCCCCCAGTGAATTGACATGTTCTTTGCCCCCCCCCCCCATAGCGGGCTGCTGCCCCACGCCGTGCTGCCCCCCAGCAGGGCCGACCACAAACTACGCGCAATTGGAGGCAGGAGCCCCCCGGGACCCCCCCCCGTGAGTGATGGGGGGGGGGATTTATATGGGGGTGGGGGGCTTGCTATCAGAACCCATTATATGGGGGGGGGACTTGCTTATAGGACCCCATTATATGGGGGAGGGGGGGGCACTGCTATAGACCCCATTATATGGGGGGGGGGGCATGCTAATAGACCCCATTATATGGGGCTGGGGGCACTGCTATAGACCCCTTTATATGGGGGGGGGGCACTGCTATAGACCCCTTTATGATGGTGGGGGGCACTGCTCTATAGACCCCATTATATGCGGGGGGCGGCACTGCTATGTTCCCCTTTATATGGGGGGGGGGCACTTGCTATGTTTCCTTATGAAACTTTCTATATATGGGGGGTGGCCACTGCTATGTTTCCTTATGGGGACCCAATATCTCTCCACCTTGGGGGGGCTGGGGTCAACCAAACCCCCCTTATAGGTCCATACTTGGTGGGGGGGGGGGGTCACCACAGCAGCCCCCTATGGGTCCATTTTTTGGGGGGGGTCACCCCTATTATGGGTTTATATTGGGGGGGGTTTTCACCCCCAAACCCCCCCTTATAGGTCCATACTAAGCGGGCGGGGGTCAACCCACCAGGCCCCCTATGGGGATCCAGTTTTGGGGGGGGGGGGGCACCCCTATTATGGGGTTTATTTGGGGGGGGGGTTTCAGCCCCAACCCCCCTATAGCCGTCCATCATGCGGCGTGGGTGTGGTGACACTTTCAAGCCCCCCCTGTACTGCCCCATAGGCCGTCCTTTATGTTGCGTGGGGGGGTGTCACCCTATAGGGTCTGTATCCCTATTTATGGGGTGCTGACCCCCCCCCCATTTTTTACCCCCCCCCCCCCCAGCTGTGGGGGTCCCACAGGAAGGACGGCATGTAATGGGAGTGATGAGCCGGCAGGTGTGCGCTGTGCGTGGCATGTGCGGGGACGCCCCCTCCCAGGTAAACACAGCACCCACTGGGTGCCCCCATAGCGGATAATGGGGGTGGGGGGGATAATGAGGGGGGGGGGGTTATGGGGGTGGGGGGGGACACCCCATACCAGGTACACAGCACCCATGGGTGCCCCATAGGGGATAATGGGGGGGTTATGGGGTTGGGCTGGGCATACCCCATACCAGGTACACAGCACCCACTGGGTGCCCCCCCCATTAGCCGGAATAATGGGGGGTCTTGGGGGAGGGGGGGTTATGGGGATGGGGGGGTTGACACCCAGCGTACACAAGCACCGCACTCGGGTGCCGCAACCATAAGCGGATAATGGGGGGCTTGGGGAGGGGGGAGGGGGACACCCCATCCTAGAAGTGAGGGCAGCACCCATGGGGGTGCGCCCATTAGGGGGATATATGCGGACGGGGGGATAATGGGGGGGATTAATATAGCGGTGGGGGGCGGGGCAACACCCCCTCCCAGCGGTTACACAAGCATCCCATGGGTTGCCCCATAGGGGATTAATGGGAGGGCTGGGGATTAATGGGGGGGGGGGTTTATTGGGGATGGGGGGGGGGGAGACACCCCATACCCAAGTTACACAAGCACCGCGAGTGGTGCCCCATGAGTAGAGATGGTGGTCCAATGTAAGAGGCAGCACTTCTGGGTGCCCCATAGAGGTTAATGGGGGGGGTTATGGGGATGGGGGGGGGCACCCCCTCCCAGGTACACAGCACCCATGGGTGCCCCATATAGGGATAAGGGGGGGTTATGGGGATGGGGGGTGGGGGACACCCACATGTTACAGGAAGCACCCATGGTGTAGACCCCCATAGCGGGCATAATGGGGTGTATCTGAGGGGGGGGGATTGGAACACCGCCCATACCAGGATTTTTACACAAGACACCATGGGTGCCCCATAGCGGAATTATGGGGTGGAGTGGGGTGGGTGGTCCGACGGTAAAGGGCAGCAACCCATGGCGTGCCCCATTAGCCGGGGATAATGGGGGGGGGGTTATGGGGGCTGGGGGGACACCCCATACCAGGCTACCCGGGGACAGGCACCCATCGGGCTGCCCCATAGCGGATAATGCGGGAGGGGCGTTATGGCGTGATGGGAGGGGGGGGACACCCCATATATCAGGGTACACAGCACCCAATGGGCTGCCCATAGGATAACCTGGAGCCGTGGGGGAGGTTATGGGGTGGGGGTGGGCAACCCCCTCCCAGGTACCCAAGCACCCCATGGGTTGCCTCCATAGGGGATAATGGCGGTTCTGGGGGGGGGTGGGGGGGACCACCCATCCATGGTACACAGCACCCATGGCGTGCCCGGCGGGATAGCAGCATAATGGGGGGGAGTATAGGTGGGGATGGGGGGGGGCACCCCAACAGGTACACAGCACCCATGGCGTTGTGCCCATAGCGGGATGAATAGGGGCGGGCCGGGGTTAATGGCCGGGTGGGTGCGGCGACACCCATACCAGGTACACAGCACCCATGGGTGCCCCATAGCGGATAATGGGTGGGGGGGATAATGGCGGGGGGGGTGATGGGATGGTGGGGAACACCCCACATGTACACAGCACCCATGAATGCCCCATAGCGGATTTCATGGCGGGGCTGGGGCGTAGGGGGGGGGACGACCCCCGCCCAGGTTACACAGCCACCCATGGGGTGCCCCATAAGCGGATAATGGGCAGGGGGGTCATGGGGTGGGGGGGCAATACCCATCCTAAGGTGAGGGCAGCCACCCATGGTTGCCCCATAGGGTGACTAATGGCGGGGGGGGGTTTATGGGTGGATGGGGGGGGGAACAACTCCCTACCAAGGTTGTGTCACCGATTAAGCCACCCAATGGGTGCCCCATAGGGTGGTTGATGGGTTGGGGGGGGACACCCCATTCCTAGGTGAGGGCAAGCAACCCATGGGTTTGCCCCATAAGGTGATAATTGGGCGTGGCCGGACTGGATATTGGGGGGGGGCGTTATGCCGCGGATGGGGGGGGGACCCCCCTTGCCCAGGTACACAGCCCACCCAGGTGCCCCATAGCAGATTTAATGCGGGGGGGAGATAATGGGGGGGGGTTATGCGGGATGGGGCGGGGGACACCCATCCCGAGGTTACACAGGCACCCGATGGGATGCCCCATAGAGATAAAGCGGGCGGGTGCTCATGGATGATGGGGCCGGGTGGGGGTCTGGCCCCCTGTGTTCACCTGGGGGGTCAATGATGACGTTCATTGATTGTCCCATCGGCGTCCATGATCAGATGCGGAAAAAAAAGGAATTGAGAAGCAAACAAGGGTTCCCCTATGCGGGTACTGGCGGGTCCCATCGAAAGTAGTACATGAAGGTCCTATGGGTTCTTGGGAAAAATGTCCCATGGGGATGTCATTGGGGCGCCTCATGGCGTGTCAGGTAGGGGGGTCCAATAGGGTCATTGGGCGGTCCCATGGGTCATGGGGGTGCCTATGACGGTGTCACTTGGGTCCCATGGGTGTCACTGTGAGGGGTGTTCACTGGGGGTCCCTTGGGGGTCCCCCTGTTCCCATTGGGTGCCCCTTGTGTCCCCATTGCTATCACTGGGTCCCCTCTCACACCACTCAAGGTCCCCTTGGGTGCCCATGGCTGACCCCCACCCATGTGGTGCCCCCTTTATCACCCCCTCCCACCTCATGGGTGGCCCCTTATAACCCCCCCATGGGTGCCTATGCTGAACCCCCCCCCCCCCCCCCCCCCCTCCTATAACCCCCCCACCCTTAGGTTGCCCTTTATAACCGTCCCGGGCCACCTCATAACCCCACCTACTCCGACTTTCATACCCCCACCCATATGGGGTGGCCCAGGGCTTGACCGCCCCACCCGATAGGCTGACCCCCCACCCCATGAGGGTGCTCACTTGTAAACCCCCCCACCCATGGGTGCTTCTTCTCTATAAAAACCCCACCAGATGTGGGGGCTGCCCCCCATATAACCCCCACCGGCATAAACCCCCCCACCCCTGGGTGATGCCATGTTTGCACCCCCCACCCCCCTGCGGTACCCCACCCATTGGGTGCCCCCTTATAACCCCCCCACCCATGGCCGTGTCCCTGGCCCCCCTCTGAGCCCCACCCCTGGGTGTGCCCCTTATAACATCCCCCCTTATAGCCCCCCCGTGCATTAGTGCCCTCCTAGACCCCCACCACCCTTATAACTTCCCCACCCATGGGTTGCCCTCTATTATAACCCCCACCATGTCCTGACCCCCCACCCATAGGGTTTCCCTTACTAATGCCCCCCCACCCAATGGGTGCCCCCTATCAACCCCCACCATGGGTGCCCCCCCATATGACCCCCCCCGCATGATAAACCCCCACCCATGGGTGCCCATGTGTGACCCCTTCCCATGGGTGCCCCCCCATATAAACCCCCCCCATAATAACCCCCAACCCATGGGGTCCCCATATCTGAGGCCCCCACCCATGGGTGCTCGCTATATAAACCCCACCCATGGGTGACCCCCCCATACTAACACCCCCCCCCCATATAACCCCACTACCCATGCGGTGGACCTCCCTATTAACCCCACCCATGGGGTGCCCATATCTGACCCCCCCCGATTGGGGGTGCCCCCCCATTATAACTCCGCCCCCATATTAAACCCCCCCAGCCCATTATAACCCCCCCCATATAACCCCCCCCTATATAACCCCCACCCGATTGGAGTTGTCCCCCCTTATAACCCCCCACCCCATATAAACTCCCCCTAGCTTATAACCCCCCCACCCATGGGTGCCCCCCCCCATATAACCCCCACCCATGGGTGCCCTCCCATATATCCCCCCTCCCCCCACCCATTGGGTGCCCCTGTATAACCCCCCTCCCCATATAAACCCCCCCCTTGGAAACCCCCACCCATGGCTGTGCCCTTCCATTTAACTCCCCCCTCCCGCATATAATCACCCCCCATATAACCCCTACCCATGGGTTGCCCCCCCATATGACCCTCCCCCTTATAACCCCCCCCCATGGTGCCCCCCCATAATATAACCCCCTCCCCAATATAACCCCCCCCATATTAGCCCCCACCCATGAGGCGTGCCATGTTTCTGACCCCCCCACATTGGTGCCGCCTTTATAACCCCCCCACCCATGGTGTCCCCCATATAACCCCCCCCCTATAGGTGTCCATGCGGGTGACCCCCCCCCCATCGGGTGCCCCCTAGGTGATAACCCCTCCCACCCATTGGGTGCCCCCATATAACCCCCACCCATGGGCTGGCCCCCCCATCATAACCCCCCCCATAAACCCCCCCCCCATGGGTGCCCCTCCATATAACCCCCCACCCATATAACCCCCCCCCTATATAACCCCCCCCCATGGGCTGCCCCAGTGTTGTGGACCCCCCTCCCATGCGGCTGCCCCCCCATATAACCCCCCCCCATAGGGTGCCATGGTCTGACCCCCCCCATGGAGTGCCCCCCATAATAAACCCCCCACCATATAACCCCCCCCCATGTGGTGACCCCCCACCCATGGGGAGAACCCGCCTTATAACCCCCCCGCTTATTATAACCCCCCACCCATGGGTGCCCCCCATATAACCCCCCCCATATAACCCCAACCCCATGCGGTGCCCTCCCATATAACGCGTCGGCGCGCGCCCATTCCACCCATGGGTGCCCATGGCTGACCCCCTCCCCCTTATAACCCCCTCACCCATGTCTCACCCCCCACCCATGGGTGCCCCTATATAACCACCACCCATGGCTGGGCCTATGCGGGGGCTGACCCCACAACAAGTGGGTCGGCCCCTTATAACTTCCCCCCCCATGGTGCCCCGTTATAACTCCCCCCCCATGGTTTCCCTTATAAACCCCCACCCATGCGGTGCCCCCTTATAATCCCCCCTCACCATATAACCCCCCCCATATAACCGGCCCACCCATGGGCGTGCCCTCCCATATAAAACCCCCCGTTTGCCCACCCATGGCGGTCCCATGGCTGACCCCCATCCCCCTTTATAACCCCCTCACCCATGTCTCACCCCCACCATTGGGTTGCCCCTATAGTAAACCACACCCATGGCTGCCTGATGGCTGACACCCCACCCATGGGGTGCCCCTATATAACCCCCACCGCGATTGGTTTCCAAACTTATAACCCCTCCACCCATGGGTGCCCCCCATAATAAGCCCCCCCCCGCAATAGGTAACCCCCCCCATGGTTCGCTGCCCCCCATATAACCCCCCACCCATGGGCTGACCCCCACCATGGGTGGGTGCTTCCCCCATATAACCCCCCCCCATATAACCCCCCCATATAACCCCACCCATGGGTGTCCCATGTCTGCCACCCCCACCCATAGGCGTGCCCCTTGGTATAACTCCCCCCCCCATATAAACCCCCCCCATATTAACTCCTCCCCATATGAAACCCCCACCCATGGGTGCCCGCCCATAATAGTCCCCCCTCCCCCCACCCCAGTTGGCTTGCCCCTTATAACCCCGCCGTCCCCATATAATCCCCCCATAATAAACCCCTACCCATGGTGCCCCCCCATCCAGTAACCCCACCCAATTATAACCCCCCCCCATGCGGTGCCCCCCCATATAACCCCCCCCATATAACCTCACCCCCCATGATAATGCCCCCCCCATATTAACCCCCACCCATGGGTGCCCCCCCATATAACCCCCTCCCCATATTAACCCCCCCCATTTGTAACCCCCCCCCATGCCGGTGCCCCCGCCATATAACCCCCCCATATAACCCCACCCATGGGTGCCCCCCATATAAAACCCCCCCCATATAACTCCCCCCCATATAACCCCCACCCATGGGTGCCCTCCCATATAACCCCCCCGTTCCCACCCATGGGTGCCCATGCTGCGACCCCTTCCCCTTATAACCCCTCACCCATTCTCACCCCACCATGGGTGCCCCTATTAACCACCACCCCATTGGCTGCCTATGGCTGACCCCACCCATGGGTGCCCCTATATAACCACCACCCATGGCTGCCTATGGCTGACCCCCACCCATGGGTGCCCCTATATAACCACCACCCATGGCCTGCCTATAGGCTGACTTCCCACCCATGGGTGCCCCTGATAGTAACACCACCATAGGCTGCCTTATGGCCTGCAACGCCCCCACCCATGGGTGCCCCTATATAACACCACCCATGGCTGCCTATGGGCTGACCCCCACCCCATGCGGTGCCCTATTATAACCACACCCATGGCTATGCACTATGGTTTGACCCCCACCCATGGGGAGTGCCCGCTATGATATAACCACCACCCATTGGCTGCCTATGGCTACCCCACACCATGGGTGCCCCTTATAACCCCTACCCATGGCCGGTTTCCCTTATAACCCCTCCCACCCATGCGGGTGCCCCCCCATTATAGCCCCCCCCCATTATAACCCCCCCCCATGGGGTGCCCCCATATTAACCCCCACCATGTCTGACCCCCACCCATGCGGTTGCACCCTTAATTATAACCCCCCCCCATATAAACCCCCCCCCCCATTATAACCCCCACCCATGGGTGCCCCCTTATAAACCCCCCCCCCATGGGTGCCCCCCCATATAACCCCCCCCCCATATAACCCCCAACCCATGGGTGCCCCTTATAACCCCCCCCACCCATGGCGTGCTCTTTATAACCCCCACCATGTGTTGGCCCATGCGCTGACCCCCCCCATATAACCCCCCCATGGGTGCCCCCCATATAACCCCCCCCCCATATAAACTCCCCACCCATATAACCCCCCCCCATGCGCGTAGCCCAAGACTGACCCCCACCCATGGCGGTGCTCCCCCATATAACCCCCCCCCATATAAAAACCCCCCCCCATATAACCCCCCACCCATGGGTGCCCATTTATAACCCCCACCCATGGTGGCACCATATAACCCCCCCGTTTATAGCCCCTCCCACCCATGTGTGCCCCCCTATAACCCCCCACCCGATGGGTGCCCCTTATGACCCCCTCTATAGAACCCCCCCCACCATAGCTGTGCCCATTGATAACCCCCCCTCTATATAACCCCCCCCACCCATGGGTGCCCCTTATGGACCCCCCTCTATCATAACCCCCCCACCCATGGGTGCCCCTCTATAACCCCCCCTATATAACCCCCCACCCATGGGTGTTGCCCCCTATAACCCCCCCCATTATAACCCCACCCATGGTGCCATGGCCTGAACTCCCCCTATAGCCCCTCCCACCCATGTGTACCCCTTATTAACCCCCCTCTTATATAAACACCCCCCCACCCATTTAGGCTGGCCCATTATAAACCCCCCCCTATATAACCTTTCCCCCCCCACCCATAGTTGCCCCATTATAACCCCCCCTATATAACCATCCCCCCACCCCATAGGTGCCCCTTTAACCCCCCCCTATATAAACCCCCCCCCACCCATGGGTGCCCCTTATAACCCCCCCCTATATAACCCCCCCCACCCATGGGTGCCCATTATAACCCCCCCCTATATAACCCCCCCCACCCATGGGTTAGCCCCCTATAAACCCCCCCCCATGTGACCCCCATACCCCCCATTGCCCCTATAGGATGCCGGCCGCCTTCTCTATATTGGCCAAAATGAGTGGACACACGTGAACTGTGCTGTGTGCGAGGATGTCGGCCGAGGTGTTCGAGGAGAGCGACGGGTCATTGAGGAACGTGCACGCGGCTGTGGCACGAGGCAGGCAGATGGTCAGTCATATAGGGGACGGGGGGATATGGGGGGTATGGGATGATGGTGGGGGATATGGCGGATATTGGGGGACTATGGGGATTATGGGCGCGGCGGATATGGGGTTATGGGGGATATGTGGCGGCATGATGAGGGGTGTCGTGGGATATAGGGCGGAATATTGGGGTTATAGGGGGATATAGGGGCGATTGATAGGGGCGATATGGGGGATATAGGGGTGGGATATGGGGGGCATATAGCGGGGATTATGGGGGGTATTGGGTGGATATGGCGGTGAATATGGAGTAAGGGGGTGTATGGCGCGGATATGGGTTATAGGGGATATAGGGGGGATCATGGGGGCATATAGGCGGGATATGGGCGGGATATTGGGGGTATGGGGGGATATAGGGGGATATGGGGTTATGGGGGGTATGGGGGGATATGGGGATATAGGGGGATATTGGGATATGGGGGAATAGGGCGGATATGGCGGGGTATGGGGATATGGGGGGTATGGGGGGATATGGGGGACTATGGGGTCGCATATAGGGGGTAAGCGGGTTATGGGGGATAATGGGGGTATGGGGTTATAGGAGGGAATATGGGGATAGGGGGATATGGGCGGGATATGGGGATATGGGGAGTGCGGATATGGGGGGATATGGGGGATATGGGTGGATATGGTCCGAGGGATATAGGAGGGATATAGAGGGAATATGGGTTATGTGGGGTGGGACTATAGAGGGATTATGGGAGGATATAGAGGGATATAGAGGGATATGGGGTTATGGGGGTGGGATATAGGGCCGGTATGGGGGGTATGGGGCTACTAGCGGGGTGGGCCATATAGGGGGCATATGGGCTATTGGAGGCGAAAGATATAGAGGATATGCGGTTATAGGGGGACGATAGGGGATTACGGGGGTATACGGGCGATATGGGATATGGGGGGATATAGGGGATATGGGGGGTATTGGGTTATGGGATATAGGGGGATATAAGGGATAGGGGGCGTAATTGGGGATATGCGCGGATATAGAGGATATGGGCGGATATAGGGATATGGGATACGGGGATATGGAGAATATGGGGGGATATGGGGGGATATGGCGAGATTATGGGAGGTTATGGGGGATATGGGGGGTATGGGGGATATGGGGGGAATATGGGCCGGTATGGGCGGGATATGGGGGATATGGGGATATGGGGGATATGGGGATATGGGGCGGGATATGGGAGAATATAGGCAGATATAGGGGGTATGGAGGGATATAGGGATATGGGGATACGGGGGCATAAGCGGGGATATGGAAGAATATGGGGGATATGGGAGGCGATATGGTGATATGGCGGGGATATGGGGGTATGGGGGGAATATGGGGCAATTAGGGGTATGGGGCGGATATGAGGGGATATGGGGATTATGGGGGATATGGGGGTATAGGCGGGGTATATGGGGGTATGTGGGATATGGGGGAATATGGCGGGTTATGGGGGGATATGGGGGGATGATAGGGCGTTATGGGGGATATGGGATATGGGATATGGGGGTGGATATGGGGGAAATATGGGGTTATTGGGGTTGTTCTGAGGACGAGAGACGGAGTCATTGCAGGAACTGGTGCACGCGGCTGCTTGGCACGAAGGGCAGGCAGAATTGGTCAGTGTAGAGGGGGATATAGGTATGGGGGGATATAGGGGTATGGGGGGATATAGGGGAGATATAGCGGGGTATGGGGGATATAGGGATATGGGGGATATTAGGGGGGATATGGTGGTTATTGGGGATATGCGGGTTATGGGCGGATATGGGGGGATATGGGGTTATGGGGATATGGGGGGATATAGGGCGGGATATGGGGGGATATGGGGTTATAGCGGGGTGCGGAATAATTAGGGGGCATATGAGGGGATATATGGGGCTTAAGGGGAACTATATGGGCTATGGGGGGCGGAATATGGGGTTATGGGGGATATGCGGGGTATATGGGATATGGGGTTATGGGGGTGCGGATATAGGGGGATATGGGGGGGTTTATGGGGCTATGAGGGAGGTGGATATTAGGGGGATATGGGCGGCAAGGATGGGTGATAGGGGAGGTATGGCGGCTATGGGGGGATGGGATATAGGGGGATATGGGGGCTTATGGCGGGGATAATTAGAGCGGATAGTGGGGGTTATAGGGGGATATAGGGAGGATAATGCGGATATGGGGGGATATGAGGGTATAGGGGGATATGGGGGATATATGGGATATGGGGGATAGGGTGAATATGGCGGCTAATGAGGGTATGGGAAAAAATATAGGCGGGGATATGGGGGTATGGGGGCGTATAGGGGATATAGAGGGATATGGGGTTATTAGGAGGATTATAGGGGGATATGGGGTTATGGGGGGATATAGGGGGATATGGGGCTATGGGGCTATGGGGGGTGGGATATGGGGGCATATAGGGGGATATGCGCGGGGTATGGGGGTATGCGGGATATGGGGAGGTATAGGCGGCTATGGGGGATATGGGGTTCTAGGGGGATAAAGGGGGATATGCGGGCCTATGCGGGCTATGGGGGTCATATGGGGTTATGGGGGATATGTGGATATAGGGGAACATGGTGGGATATGGGGTTAAGGGGGGGTATGGAGCGTATACCCTTCATGCAGCCCCCACCCCATATCAGGTCCCACATTGAGCCCCATAACCCCCCATAGCGCCCCCCCCCCCACGCCCCATAGCAACCCATAGGGACCCCATAGAAACCCCATAGAGAGTCCGATAGAGAGACCCTATGGAGAGACCCATAGAGAAGCAACAGAGACCCATAGAGAGGCCCCATAGAAAGACCCCATAGAGACCCCATAGAGACCCATAGGGACCCATAGGGACCCCGTAGAGACCCATAGAGACCCATAGGGACCCATAGGGACCCCATAGAGACCCATAGAGACCCCATAGGGACCCATAGAGACCCATAGAGACCCATAGAGACCCATAGGGACCCCATAGACCCCATAGAGACCCATAGGGAACCCATAGGGACCCCATAGAGACCCATAGGGAACCCATAGAGACCCCATAGAGACCCATAGGGACCCATAGAGACCCCATAGAGACTCATAGGGACCCATAGAGACCCATAGAGACTCCTAGGGACCCCATAGACCCCATAGAGACCCATAGAAAGACCCATAGAGACCCATAGAGACCCCATAGACCCCATAGAGACACATAGGGACCCCATAGACCCCATAGAGACCCATAGGGACCCCATAGAGACCCCAGTAGACCCCATAGACC
>NW_015439935.1:43859-46743 GCF_001577835.2 Coturnix japonica | reverse complement strand
ACCCCATAGAGAACCCATAGAAAGACCCCATTAGAGGACCCCATAGCACCCCATAGACCCCATAGAAGACAACGATAGGGACCCCATTAGACCCCATTAGAGACCCATAGGGACCCCATAGAGACCCCCAGTAGACCCTAGGACCCCCATAAGACTCATAGCGACCCATAGAAGCACCCATAGACCCCATAGAGGACCCCAGAAGGACTCATAAAACCCCATAGAGACCATACGACCCCATAGGCTCCCCATAGAAGAACCCATAGACCCATAGGGACCCCATAGAGACCCATTAGAGGACCCCATAGACCCATAGAGACACATAGCGAGAACCCATAAAGACCCATAGGACCTTCATAGACCCCATAGAGACCCATAGGGACCTCGGTAGAGACCCATAGAGACCCATAGACACCCATAGGAAGACCCATAGACCCATAACGACCCCATTAGTATCCATAGGGACCCCATAGGACCCATAAGAGACCATAGAGACCCATTTAGACCCCCATAGACACCCCTATTGTTATTGCAGCGCTGGAGCTGTGCCGCCGTCCCGGTGCACGGGGTCGGGCTGCTGCCTGTTGGCAGAGAGACCCCATAGAGACACATAGGGACCCCAATAGAAACCCATAGAGACCCTAGAGAACCCATATAGACACCCCATTAGGAGGACCACATAGGACCGCATAGACCCCATAGAGCACCCATGAGGGACCCCATAAGACCCCAGTTAGACCCCATAGACCCCATAGAGGGGACCCATAGAGACCCATAGACCCCATAGAGACCCATAGGACCCCATAAGACCCATAAAAGACCCATTAGAACCCATAGACCCATAGAGCCAACATAGAGACCCATAGGGGACCCCATAGGACATATAGGACCCCATAGATCCCCATAGAGGGACCATAGACCCCATAGAGACACATAGGGACCCATAGAACCCCATAGCACCCCCATAGACCCCATTACAGACCCATAGACCCCATTTGACCTTCCTAAAGACCCCATAGAGACCCGTAGGGACCCCATAGAGACGCATAGAGACCCCATAGAGACCCATTGGGACCCCATAGACCCCATAGAGACACATAGGGACCCCATAGAGACCCCATAAAGACTCATAAAGACCCCATAGAGACCCCATAGACTCCATAGAGACCCATAGGGACCCCATAGAGACCCATAGGGACCCATAGGGACATATAGGGACCCCATAGACCCCATAGGAGGACCATAGACCCCATAGAGACCCATAGGACCCCATTAGAGATCCCATAGACCCCCTATTACAGCCCCATGAACCCTGCCCCATTGCAGCGCCTGTGAGCTGTTTGCCGCCGTTCCCCGGTTGCCACGGTCGGCTGCTGCCTGTCGGCAGAGAGACCCCATAGAGACCCATAGGGACCCATAGAGACACATAGGGACCCCATAGAGACCCATAGAGACCCATAGGGACCTCATAGAGACCCATAGAGACCCATAGACCCCATAGAGACCCATAGAGACCCATAGACCCCATAGAGACCCATAGTGACCTCATAGAGACCCATAGAGACACATAAAGACACCATAGAGACCCATAGAGACCCATAGGGACCCACAGAGACCCCATAGACCCCATAGAGACCCATAGAGACACCATAGAGACCCATAGGGACCCCATAGAGACCCATAGAGACACATAGACCCCATAGACCCCATAAAGACCCCATAGACCCCATAGAGACCCCCTAAAGACCCCATAGAGACCCATAGGGACCCCATAGAGACCTAGAGACCCCATAGAGACTGATAGAAACCCCATAGAGACCCATAGACCCCCTATACACCCCATAACCCTGCCCCATTGCAGCGCTGTGAGCTGTGCCGCCGTCCCAGTGCCACGGTCGGCTGCTGCCTGTCGGCAGAGAGACCCCATAGAGACCCATAGACCCGATAGAGACCCATAGAGACCCCATAGAGACCCCATGGACCCCATAGATCCCATAGAGACCCATAGAGACCCCATAGAGGCCCCATAGACCCCATAGAGACCCATAGGGACCCATAGTGACCCCATAGAGACCCATAGAGACCCATAGACCCCATAGAGACCCCATAGACCCCATAGAGACCCCATAAACCCCATAGAAACCCCATAGAGACTGATAGAAACCCCATAGAGACCCATAGACCCCATATCCGTGCCCCCTTGCAGCGCTGTGAGCTGTGCCGCCGTCCCGGTGCCACGGTCGGCTGCTGCCTGTCGGCAGAGAGACCCCATAGAGACCCATAGACCCCATAGAGGCCCATAGGGACCCATAGAGACCCATAGACCCCATAAAGACCCATGGAGACACATATGGACCCCATGAAGACCCCATAGACCCCATAGAGACCCCATAAACCCCATAGAGACCCCATGGAGAGTGATAGAGACCCCATAGAGACCCATAGACTCCATAGAGACCCATAGTGACTCCATAGAGACCCATAGGTACCCCATAAAGACTCATAGTGACCCCATAGAGACCCATAGAGACCCCATAGAGACCCCATAGAGACCCATAGACCCCATAGGGACCCATAGACCCCATAGAGACTCATAGAGACCCATAGAGACCCATAGACCCCATAGAGACCCCATAAAGACTCATAAAGACCCCATAGAGACCCATGGGGACCCCTAGAGACCCCATAGACCCCATAGACCCCATATACCCCATAACCCTGCCCCATTGCAGCGCTGTGAGCTGTGCCGCCGTCCCGGTGCCACCGTTGGCTGCTGCCTGTCAGCAGAGAGACCCCATAGAGACCCATAGAGACCCCATAGAGACCCATAGGGACCCCATAGAGACCCCATAGAGACCCATAGGGACCCCATAGAGACCCCATA
>NW_015439935.1:41430-42803 GCF_001577835.2 Coturnix japonica | reverse complement strand
CATAGACCCCATAGAGACCCATAGAGACCCCATAGACCCCATAGAGACCCCTAGGGACCTCATAGACCCCATAGAGACCCATAGAGACCCCATAGACCCCATAGAGACCCATAGAGACCCCATAGACCCCATATACCCCATATATCCCCCCTATCCCCATTGCAGCGCTGTGAGCTGTGCCACCGTCCCAGTGCCACCGTCGGCTGCTGCCTGTCGGCAGAGAGACCCCATAGAGACCCATAGGGACCCATAGAGACCCCATAGAGACCCCATAGAGACACATAGAGACCCCATAGAGACACATAGGGACCCCATAGAGACCCATAGAGACCCCATAGAGACACATAGGGACCCCATAGAGACCAATAGGGACCCCATAGAGACCCATAGAGACCCCATAGAGACACATAGGGACCCCATAGAGACCAATAGGGACCCATAGGGACCTCATAGACCCCACAGAGACCCATAGACCCCATAGAGACCCATAGACCCCATAGGGACCCATAGAGATGCATAGAGACCCCATAGAGACCCCATAGAGACCCCATAAGGACTCATAAAGACCCCATAGAGACCCCATAGAGACCCATAGACCTCATAGAGACCCATAGACCCCATAGACCCCATAGAGACACATAGGGACCCCATAGAGACCCATAGACCCCATAGAGACCCCCTATTGTTATTGCAGCGCTGTGAGCTGTGCCGCCGTCCCGGTGCCACCGTTGGGTGCTGCCTGTCGGCAGAGAGACCCCATAGCGACCCATAGGGACCCATAGAGACACATAGGGACCCCATAGAGACCCATAGAGACCCATAGACCCCATAGACCCCATAGACCCCATAGAGACCCATAGAGACTCATAGACCCCATAGAGACCCATAGGGACCCCATAGAGACACATAGGGACCCCATAGAGACACATAGGGACCCCATAGAGACTCATAGACCCCATAAAGACCCATAGAGACCCCATAGAGACACATAGGGACACCATAGAGACCCATAGACCCCATAAAGACCCATAGGGACCCCATAGACACCGATAGTGACCCCATAGAGATGCATAGACCTAATAGAGACCCATAGACCCCATAGAGACCCCATAGACCCCATTGACCCCATAGAGACACATAGGGACCTCATAAAGACCCATAGGGACCCCATAAAGATTCATAAACCCCATAGAGACCCCATATACCCCATATATCCCCCCTATCTGTGCCCCATTGCAGCGCTGTGAGCTGTGCCGCCGTCCCGGTGCCACGGTCGGGTGCTGCCTGTCGGCAGAGAGACCCCATAGAGACCCATAGGGACCCATAGAGACACATAGGGACCCCATAGAGACCCATAGAGACCCATAGGGACC
>NW_015439935.1:32229-40610 GCF_001577835.2 Coturnix japonica | reverse complement strand
CCCATAGAGACCCATAGACCCCATAGAGACCCATAGACCCCATATATCCCCCCTATTGTTATTGCAGCGCTGTGAGCTGTGCCGCCGTCTCGGTGCCACCATTGGGTGCTGCCTGTCGGCAGAGAGACCCCATAGAGACCCATAGGGACCCCATAGAGACCCATAAAGACCCATAGAGACCCATAAAGACCCATAGAGACCCATAGGGACCCATAGAGATACATAGGGACCTCATAAAGACACATAGAGACCCCATAGAGACCCATAGGGACCCCATAGAGACACATAGGGACCCATAAAGACCCATAGACCCCATAGAGGCCACATAGAGACCCATAGGGACCCCATAGAGACCCCATAGAGACCCATAGACTCCATAGAGACCCATAGTGACCCCATAGGGACCCCATAGAGACCCCATAGAGACCCATAGACTCCATAGAGACCCATAGTGACCCCATAGGGACCCCATAAAGACCCATAGAGACCCATAGACCCCATAGACCCCATATATCCCCCCTATCCCCATTGCAGCGCTGTGAGCTGTGCCGCCGTCCCGGTGCCACGGTCGGCTGCTGCCTGTCGGCAGAGAGACCCCATAGAGACCCATAGACCCCATAAAGACCCATAGACCCCATAGAGACCCATAGAGACCCCATAGAGACCCATAGAGACCCCATAGAGACCCATAGACCCCATAGAGACCCATAGGGACACCATAGAGACCCATAGTCCCCATAAAGACCCATAGAGACCCCATAGAGACCCATAGAGACCCATAGACCCCATAGAGACCCATAGACCCCCTATCCGTGCCCCATTGCAGCGCTGTGAGCTGTGCCACCGTCCCGGCAGAGAGACCCCATAGAGACCCATAGGGACCCCATAGAGTCCCATAGAGACCCCATAGACCCCATAGAGATACATAGGGACCTCATAAAGACACATAGAGACCCCATAGAGACCCATAGGGACCTCATAAAGACACATAGGGACCCCATAGAGACCCATAGACCCCATAGAGACCCATAGATATGCATAGAGACCCCATAGAGACCCCATGGACCCCATAGATCCCATAGAGACCCATAGAGACCCCATAGAGACCCCATAGACCCCATAGAGACCCATAGAGACCCCATAGAGACCCATAGAGACCCCATAGAGACCCATAGGGACCTCATAAAGACCCATAGGGACCCCATAAAGACTCATAAAGACCCCATAGAGACCCATAGAGACACATAGGGACCCCATAGAGACCCATAAAGACCCATAGAGACTCATAGACCCCATAGAGACTCATAGACCCCATAGAGACCCATAGACCCCATAGAGACCCATAGGGACCCATAGAGACCCCATAGAGACCCATAGACCCCATAGAGACCCATAGGGACCCCATAGAGACCCATAGACCCCATAGACACCCATAAGAACCCCATAATGACTCATAAAGACCGTGTTGAGACCCATAGAGACCCATAAAGACCTCATAGACCCCATAGACCCCATAGAGACCCATAGACCCCATAGAGACCCCATAGAGACCTATAGACCCCATAGAGACCCATAGACCCCATACAGACCCATAGACCTCATAGACCTCCTAAAGACCCCATAGAGACCCATAGGGACCCCATAGAGACCCATTGGGACCCCATAGACCCCATAGAGACTCATAGACCCCATAGAGACCCATAGAGACCCCATAGAGACTCCATAGAGACCCATAGACCCCATAGAGACCCCATAAGGACTCATAAAGACCCCATAGAGACCCATAGGGACCCCGTAGAGACCCATAAAGACCCATAGAGACCCATAGACCCCATAGAGACCCCATAGAGACCCCATAGAGACCCATAGACCCCATAGGACCCCATAAAGACCCATAGTGACCTCATAAAGACCCATAGAGACACATAGGGACCCCATAGACCCCATAGAGACCCCATAAAAACCCATAGTGACCTCATAAAGACACATAGAGACCCCATAGAGACCCATAGGGACCCATAGGGACATATAGGGACCCCATAGACCCCATAGAGACCCATAGACCCCATAGAGACACATAGGGACCCATAGACCCCATAGACCCCATAGACCCCATAGAGACCCATAGAGACTCATAGACCCCATAGAGACCCATAGGGACCCCATAGAGACCCCATAGACCCCATAGAGACTCATAGACCCCATAAAGACCCATAGAGACCCCATAGAGACCCCATAGACTCCATAGAGACCCATAGAGACCCCATAGTGACCCATAGAGACCCATAGGGACCCATAGGGACCCATAGAGACCCATAGACCCCATAGAGACCCCATAGAGACCCCATAGACCCCATATACCCCATATATCCCCCCTATCTGTGCCCCATTGCAGCGCTGTGAGCTGTGCCGCCGTCCCGGTGCCACGGTCGGCTGCTGCCTGTCGTCCTGTGTGGCCAATTATCACTTTATGTGCGCGAGGAGACGACACGCGGCGTTTCAGAGCGACAAGAAGGTGTTCTGCCAGAGACACATACAGCTACTGGATGGGACTGTGAGTGTATGGGGTATATGGGGTTATATGGGATATATGGGGTTATATGGGGTTATATGGGGGGATATGGGGTTATATGGGATATAGGGGGGGATATGGGGTTATATGGGATTATATGGGGTTATATGGGGTTATATGGGGTGTTCTGCCAGAGACACATACAGCTGCTGGATGGGACTGTGAGTGTATATGGGGTATATGGGGTTATATGGGGGGATATGGGGTTATATGGGGGGATATGGGGTTATATGGGATATAGGGGGGGATATGGGGTGTTATATGGGGTTATATGCGGTTATGTGGGGTTATATGGGGTCATATGGGGGTTATATGGGGGTATATGGGGTCATATGGGGTGTTCTGCCAACGGCACATACAGCTACTGGATGGCACTGTGAGTGTATGGGGTTATATGGGGTTATATGGGGGTATATGGGTTAAATATGGGGGTATTATGGGGTTATTATGGGGGTTATATGGGGTTATCAGGGGTTATATGGGTTATATGGGTTATATGGGGTTATATGGGATATATGGGTTATATGGGGGGTATATGGGGTCATATGGGGTCATATGGGGTTATATGGGGGCATATGGGGGGTATTGGTGGGGATATGTGGGGTTATATTAGGGGTATAGTGGGTTATATGGGGGGTATATGGGGTTATATGGGGTTATATGGGGTGTTATATGGGGGATATGGGGTTATATGGGGGTATATGGGGTTATTATGGGGTTTATGGGATCATATGGGGTGTTCGTGCCAGAGACACAACAAGCGCTGCTGGATGGGACTGTGAGTATAGGGGATATAGGGGTTATGGGGGGTATATGGGGTTTATGGGGGTTTATATGGGCGTTATATGGGGGGTGTATGGGTTATATGGGGTTATATGGGGGGTGTATGGGGTTAATATGGGGTTTTATATGGGGGTGGTATGGGGTTATATGGGGGGTATACTGGGGTTATTATGGGGTTTGTATGGGGTTATAATGGGGTTATATGGGTTATATGGGTTTATGGGGGGTATATGGGGTTATATGGGGTTTATGGGTTATATGGGGGGTATATGGGGTTATATCGGTGTTTATATGGGGTCATATGGGGTTTATATGGTGGGTATATGAGGTTCATATGGGATTATATGGGGGGTATATGGGTTATATGGGGGGTATATGGGTTATATGGGGTTATATGGGGGGTATATGGGGTTACATGGGGGTATATGGTGATATAGGGGGGGATATGGAGTGTTATATGGGGTTATATGGGGTTCTATGAGGGTTATAAGGGAGTTTAAGTGGGGGGTTACAATGGGGTTTAATATGGGCGTTATATGGGGGGTATATGGGGTTTATGGGGGGTATATGGCGGGCTATATGGCGGTTATATGGGGATATGGGGGTTAATGCGGGTATATGGGTTATATGGCGGGTTTATATGGGGGTTATATGGGGGGTATCATGGGGGTTACATGGGGTGTATAATGGTGATATAGGGGGGGATATGGAGTGCTTATATGGTTTATGGGGTTTCTATGGGGTTTATAAGGGTTTATATGGGGGGTACACTGGGGTTATATGGGGTTATATTGGGGGGTATTGGGGTATATGGGGGGTATATGGGTTTTATTGGGTTATAATGGTTATATGGGGGGTATATGGGTTATATGGGGTTTATGGGGGTACATGGGGTTATATGGGGTTATATGGGGGTAATAGGGGTTATATGGGGTTATATGGGGGGTATATGGGTTATATGGGGTATTATGGGGGGTATATGGGTTATATGGGGTTATATGGGTATATGGGTTATATGGGGCGGTTTTATGGGGGTACTATGGGGTTAAATAGGGGGTTATATGGGGTATATGGGGTTATATGGGATATAGGGGGGCTATATGGGGCATATGGGGTGTTCGGCACGGCACATAAGCTACTGGATGGGACTGTGAGTGTTATATGGGTTATATGGGGTTATATGGGGTTATATGGGGTTATATAGGGGGTATATGGGTTATATGGGGTATATGGGGTTATATGGGGTTACTATGGGGGGTATAGTGGGGGTTATATGGGGCATATGGGGCTTATATGGGGTTATATGGGTTATATGGGTTATATGGGGTTTATATGGGGTTAATGTGTTATTACTGGGTTCGGTATGGGGTTATATGGGGTGTCTGGCCAGAGACACATACAGCTGCTTGGATGGGAACTGTGAGTGATGGGGGTATATTGGGGTCTATATTGGGATATAGGGGGTTTTGATATGGGATCATATGGGGGGGATATGGGTTGGAGGCTCTGGTTTCTCGGTTGCTATGTGTCCCTATGTGTCCCTATGTGTTTCTATGTGTCCCTATGTGTCCCTATTGGGGTCTCTATGGGTCTCCAATGTCTCTCTATGGGTCTCGTATGGGTCTCAATGTCTTCCCTATGGGGTTCTATGGGTCTTTTCAATGTCTCCCTATGGGGTCTCTATGGGTCTCTATGGGTCCCTATGGGTCCCTATGTGTCCCTATATGTCTCTCTATGGGGTCTCTATGGGTCTCAATGTCTCTCTATGGGGTCTCTATGGGTCTCAATGTCTCCCTAATGGGGTCTCTTATGGGTCTCACGGATGTCTCCCTATGGGTCTCCTATGGGTCCTGATGTCTCTCTATGGGGTTCTCTATGGGTCTCCAATGTCTCCTATGGGGGTCCTATGGTCTCAATGTCTCTCTATGGGGTCTCTATGGGTCTCAAATGTTCCATTATGGGGTCTCTATGGGTCTCAATGTCTCTCTATGGGGTCTCTAATGGGTCTCAGTGCTCTCTCTATGGGGTCTCTATGGGTCTCATGTCCTCCCTATGGGGTCTTATGGGTCTCAATGTCTCTCTATGGGGTCTCTATGGTCTCAATCGTCTCTCTATTGGGGGTCTCTATGGTCTCAATCGTCTCTCTATGGGGTCTCTATGGGTCTCATGTCTCTCTATGGGGTCTCTCTAGGGTCTCAATGTCTCCCTATGGGGTCTCTATGTGTCCCTATATGTCACACTATGGGTTTATGTGTCCCTATGGGTTCTATGGGTTCTAATGGCTCCCTATGGTTCCCTATGGGTCCCAATGGGTCTCTATGTGGTCCCTATGGGTCCCTAATGGGTCTCTAATGGGGTCCCTATGGTCCCTATGTGTCCCTCTGGTCTTCTATGTGTCCCTATGGGGTCCCTATGTGTCCGTGTGTCTGTATTGGTCTCTATGGGTCCCTAATGGGTCCTGTGGGTCTCTCATGGGTCCTGCTACAATGTCCCTATGGGTCCCTAGTGTTCATGCGGTCTCTATGGGTCTCAATGTCTCTCTATGGGGTCTCTATGGTCCTCAATTGTCTTCTCTATGGGGTCTCTATGGGTCTCAATGTTCCCTATGGGGTCTCTATGGGTCCAAATGTCTCTCTATGGGTCTCTATGGGTTCAGTGTCTCCTATGGGGTCTCCTGTGGGTCTCAATGTCTCTCTGTGGGTCTCTATGGGTCTCACGTGTCTCCCTATGGGGTCTTATGGGTCTCTATGTGTCCCTATGGGTCTTATGTGTCCCTATGTGGTACTATGTGTCTCTATGTGTCCCTATGGGTCCCTATGGGTCTCTATGGTCTCTATGTGTCCCTATGTTCCCTTTGTGTCCTATGGGTCCTATTGTCCATATGTGGTCTCTATGGGTCTCTACTGGGTCCCTATGGGTCCCCTGTGGGTCTCTATGTGTCTCTATGGGTCCCTATGGGTCCCTGTGCTGTCCCTATGGGTCCCTAATGGTCTGCTATGGTCCTCTATGGGTTTCTATTGGTCTCTATGTGTCCCTATGGGTCCTCTATCGGGTCTCTATTGGGTCCCTATGGTCCCTGTGGGTCCTCTATGTGTCTCTATGGGTCCCTATGCGTCCCTATGGGTCCCTGTGGTCCTTGTGTCTCTAACGTGTCCCTATGGGTCCATATGCGTCCTAATGGTCCCTGTCGGGCTGTCTCTATGTGTCGTCTAGTGTCCTATGGGTCCCCTATGTGTTTCTATGGGTCCCTATGGGTCTCTATGGTCCCTATGGGTCCCTATGTGTCCCATATCGTCTCCCTATGGGTCTCTAAGGGTTAATGTCTCTCTATGGCGTCTCCTATGGTCTCATGTCTCCCTATGGGGTCTCTATCGGGTCTCAGTGTCTCTCTATGGGGTCTCTATGGGTCTCAATGTCTCCCTATGGGGTCCCTAATGGGTCTCAGTGTCCCCTAATGGGGTACTATCTATCGGTTCAATGTCTCTCTCTTATGGGTCTCTATGGGTCCCTCTGTCCTCTCTATGGGGTCTCTTATGGTCTCAATGTCTCTCTATGGGGTTCTATGGGTCTCAATGTCTCCCCTATGGGGTCTCCTATTGGGTCTCAATGTCTCTCTGATGGGTCCTCTATGGTCTCAGTGTCTCTCTATGGGGTCTCTAAATGGGTCTCAATGTCTCCCTATGGGGTCTCTATGGTCAATGTTCTCTTCTATGGGTTTCCTCTCATGGGTCTCATGTCTCCCTATGGGGGTCTCTAGGGTCTCAGTGCTCCCTATGGGGTCTCTATGGGTCTCATGTCTCCTATGGGGTCTCTATGGGTTCCATGTCTCTCTATGGGTCTCTATGGGTCTCATGTTCGCTATGGGGTCTCTATGGGTCTCAGTGTCTCCCTATGGGTCCTCTATGTGTCCCTATGTATCCCTATGTGTCCTATGGGTCCTGTGGGTCTCTATGGGTCCCCTATTTTTCTCTATGGGTCTCTATGGGCCTATGGTCCCTGGTGGGTCTCTATTGGTCTCTATGGGTCCCTATGGGTCCCTGTGGTCCCTAATGGGTCCTATGGGTTCTATGGGTCTTATGGTTTCTTGGTCTCTAATGGGTTCTATTGGGTCCTATGGGTCCCTATGGTCCTATGTGTCCTATTGTCTCTATGTGTCCCTATGCGCGTCCCTATGGGTCTTTTGGGTCTCTATGGCTCCTATGGTTCCCTATGGGTCCTATGTGTCCTTATGTGTCACCCTATGGGGTCTCTATGTGTCCCTATATCACCCTATGGGGTCTCTATGTGTCCCTATATCTCCCTATGGGGTCTCTATGTGTCCCTATATGTCACACTGTGGGGTCTCTATGTGTCCTATATCCTCCTATGGGGTCTTATGTGTCCCTCATATGTACCCTATGGGGTCTCTAATGTGTCCTATATCTTCCTAATGGGGTCTCTATGTGTCCCTATTGTCCACTGTGGGGGTCCTCTATGTGTCCCTATATCACCTATGGGGTCTCTAACTGTGTCCCCTATATCTCCCTATGGGGTCTCTATGTTGTCCCTATATATCACACCCTACGGTGTCTCTATGTGTCTTAATTACCCTAATGGGGTGCCTCTATGTGTCCCTATATCACCTAATGGGTCTGCTATGTGTCCCTATATCTCCATCATGGGTCCTATATGTGTCCTAAAATCTCCCTATGGGGTCTCTATGTGTCCCTATACTTGTATCACTGTGGGGTCTCTATGTGTCCCCCTATATCACCCCTATGGGGTTCTCTATGGGTCTCAATGTGTCTCTATGGGTCTCAATGTCTCTCAATGTTGTCTCTATGGGTCTCAATGTCTCTCAATGTGTCTCTATGGGTCTCAATGTCTCTCTATGGGGTCTCTATGGGTCTCAATGTCTCTCTATGGGGTCTCTATGGGTCTCAATGTCTCCCTATGGGGTCTCCTATTACCAGTCCTGGTCTGAAGGTTCCGGTTTTCTCAGGTTCTTCGCCGCGCTGTTTGTGGATTTTGCGGATGAATTTCAAGA
>NW_015439935.1:30733-31843 GCF_001577835.2 Coturnix japonica | reverse complement strand
CTATGGGGTCTCTATGGGTCTCAATGTCTCTCTATGGGGTCTCTATGGGTCTCAATGTCTCCCTATGGGGTCTCTATTCCAGTCCCTGGTTGAAGGTTCCGGTTTCTCGGTTCTTCGCCGCGTGTTTGTGGATTTTGCGGGGATGAATTTCAAGAGGAAATTCCTGGGAGGGCTGGAACCCAGCGCCGTGCACATCATGATCGGTCAGTGGGGCTGTGGGGGTCTATGGGGTCTATGGGGGCTCTATAGGGTCTATGGGGTCTCTATGGGTCCCTATGGGTCTCTATGTGTCCCTATGTGTCTCTATGGGGCTCTATGAGGTTCTATGGGTCTCTATGGGTCCCTATGGGTCCCTATGGGTCTCTATGTGTCCCTATGGGTCCCTATGGGTCTCTATGTGTCCGTATGGGTCTCTATGGGGATCTATGAGGCTCTATGGGTCTCTATGGGTCCCTATGGGTCCCTATGGGTCTCTATGGGTCTCTATGGGTCTCTATGGGGTCTCTATGGGTCTCTATGGGGTCTCTATAGGGTCTATGGGGTCTCTATGGGGTCTCTATAGGGTCTATGGGGTCTCTATAGGGTCTATAGGGTCTCTATGGGGTCTCTATAGGGTCTATGGGGTCTCTATAGGGTCTATGGGGTCTCTATGGGGTCTCTATAGGGTCTATGGGGTCTCTATAGGGTCTCTATAGGGTCTCTATGGTGTCTCTATGGGTCTCTGTGGGTCTCTATGGGGTCTATGGGGTATCTATGGGGGCTCTATAGGGTCTGTAGTGTCTCTATAGGGTCTATGGGGTCTCTATGGGGTCTCTATAGGGTCTATGGGGTCTCTATGGGGTCTCTATAGGGTCTCTGGGGTCTCTATGGGGGCTCTATAGGGTCTCTGGGGTCTCTATGGGGTCTCTATAGGGTGTATGGGGTCTCTATAGGGTCTATGGGGTCTCTATGAGGCTCTATGGGTCCCTATGGGTCCCTATGGGTCTCTATGGGTCTCTATTGGTCTCTATGGGGTCTCTATGGGGTCTCTATAGGGTCTATGGGGTCTCTATGGGGTCCCTATGGGTCTCTATGGGTCTCTATAGGGTCTATGGGGTCTCTATAGGGTCT